>NC_137810.1:48153889-48393889 GCF_963921795.1 Nannobrachium achirus
TGGCAGACGCACAAGCTTGTAGTTCTGACATTTTCAAAGTATAAACTGGACTTGTGGAGGTTGCCCTCTGCGTTGGGTAGGGCTGCTGTTTTCTGACATGGAGCTCTTAATTTAGACGCTGAAGTCGTCCGTCTGTCTGGGGTGATAAAGAAGCCCTTCCTGCTTCTATAACAGTTCTGCGACGCGACAGACAACGCTCGTATCCTCATTCACTGAAAGATGCTTTAGCAGCAAGAAAGTAGGAGAGAGCGCAAGAAGAAATTGATGGAGAGAGAACATTATGTGTACTATCTGTATTAGTTGACCTTGACGTATAGTACATACGAACATTTCCTAAGACATTAGGAGACAAAAAAAAACTCTTCCACTATTCGTCCTTAACCCATTCAGACCTGTCATAATCTATACATTGTTATACCTTTCTATCCAGGAGACACCTCTGTATCTCATTAGTTGTTGCTATACATATAGCAATGTAATTTATTTTAATTTAAGGTTTTTCAGAAAACTAAATGGGTTAAAATGTTTATACCAATGTGATTGCTAAACCTAGAAAATGTGCAGTTATTTGCTTCAAAAGCTATCTATACCAAGGTACTATTGCCTACATGTATGTATAACTATTCCTAACAGCGAATGAACATTTTTGTGGTTTTGCAATGTTTTTCTCATGCCAAGAAAGCTCCTTTGAAGTGAATTGAATTTAAAATTGAGAGAGAGAGAGAGTCGACCAGTCCTCCTTACTGTATCTCCTCTCCTCCATAATATACTGTCAATGAACCTTGGGGGTATAGGCTATAACAAAACAAACACTTGCGCCGATGCTTTTCTCCTGGCCACAGCTGCTTCCTGCTGGGGGTCACCCCTTGGACCTGATATCACGTCACATGGTGAGAAGTAGGTCACCGTGTCTGACAGGAAGTGTCAGGTAGGACAGAGCCAGCACTTCCTGTCGGGTATCTCTCTTATTGTCTGTAGGTCACGGTCCTGACAGCAGTGGTACTGCAGTGTTAAAACACTGCACAGGCCAAGGGTCTATAAGCTGCTCTCTGTTGTGACAGCGTGGTGGAAGTGCTTTTTCTGTGTGAACTTGTGTGTTTCGTCTCTTGTAGGATGAGAACCTCATATGTCCGAAACGGTGACTTTTTCAGGATTCAAATTCAAACGTAGCAAAAGCTAAGCAGATCTACAAGCTCGAGCTTGCAGATCTGCCACTTTGGATGGCTTTTGTGTGACGCTGTAGTAGTGTAGTATGATCAAGTAGGGAGTTAATTTACGCAAAAAACTAAAAAGGTTTCTACTTGACAGTGATGGTTTGTATGTACACAGTATGTACCGGTATATGTAACTGTGTGTGTCTAGGTTTGTCTGTATGAGCTCTTGTAAGTGTTTTATATAATTATCGTCTATGTCGGGTGGAAGCCTCATACTGTATGACCAAAACTGTTACAGAATTCAAATTCAAAAATAGCTAAAAAAATCTACAAGCTCAAAATGCGTCGCATCTTTTGAGCTTGTAGATACTGTGGTATGATCATTTACGGAAGAAACATATTATGGAGATAAGAGGTTTCTGCCCGACAGCAACGATGTATGCGTGCACACGCGCTTGCGTGCGTGTGTGTGTGTGTGTGTGTGTGAGTGAGTGAGAGAGAGAGAAAGAGAGTGTTTACATGCCAGTATCAGATACACACAGGAGCCGGGATCGCTCCACACAGAGCAAAAGGGCCTCAATAATCTGTATTTTCTCCTCACGTACACCTTTCCTCCACTCGAGCTGATGTTTATGGACTTGGTACTTTTCCCAGCCTGTCACAGGGCATGGGAATCCATAATGGAAATCTGATTCTGTTTAGTCAGGACGTCCCATAACAAAGACTGGCAGCGGATCCCAAATCCTTCCGAAAGCAAAGGAGTGCTGTTAATGTCAACGTTCTGGAATACAATCTACATCCCGTCCTCTACGTATACTGGACTTGAAAGGGGTTTCATAAGAGGCCAAAAACGAAGTGACAAAAACCTTTGCCAGGGTTGTTGCCGCTAAGGGGAAATGCCTTGTCAGTAACCCTTCATGGATAAATCAATGTCAACGTATATGAAATGCAAGGAGAAGTCATCAAAGAAGACATCAGAAGGTGGCAGTGATATCAGAGCATTCTTGTATTGCTCTGTAGAGAGGCTTAGGGTGGCGACGCGTATATTATGACTTGATGATGTGACGTGATGTTTTTAGATCTCAAATGCTGTACACCAGGGGTTTTCAACATGTTCAGGCCAAGGACCCCTTAGTTGAGAGAGAGATGAAGCAGGGTCCCCCACAACCTGTTCATAGATTCCATATAGTTTCATTGTTTGACAGAACAATCATCAGTGTATTTTGGATTCATGTAAACCACTTGAACTGTCACTACTTAATAAATTGACCTTTCACTCAGTCTGCTCTTTTCCACCTCTGCACCAAAGCTCTTTGCCCAAAAATAGCCGATGTACAAGCTCACAACGCCTCGCAGAGCGAGGCGTTGTGAGCTTGTAGATCGTCTATTTTTGGCTAAAGTTCTCAGAATATGGACGCTAGGGTTCAAGTGGTTAATATAAAAAAGGAGAAAAAAAAGTTTCTATCACTCAAAGATTTGGAGGACCCCCTGTAGTAACTCTGAGGGCCCCCTGTTGAAGACTTCTGCTGTCCACTTAAGCCCTTAATGAACCTATTTTCTACAGCAGTGGTTCTTAATTCCAAGGACCCCCATAACGTCCCGAGACCAACTAAAATAAGAAAACACAGTCAGAGGGGACCGCACACTCATGACCGATGATCTAGAGGGATTATCTTTGTTTGAGTCTCTGGCTGTCAAACCGTTCTAATTTCAAAGACCCTCCATAGCTCTGAGAATGTACAAATTAGCTGAGTTCCTCAACTCATATAGCTGAGGAACTTGGCTAACCTTTTCGTCGCCGTGTTCTCTCCCGGTCTTGTCTTTTATACGTTTTGTATCTCTGGCTTGTCAAGAACATTGAGCAGGGACATACCTTCTTTAAATCAAAAGATCTTAAGCTGTCTTTGAACTAAAGGCTTGTTAGGATTGGGCTTTGGAAGCCAGTCCCCGAGACCCCCCCCCCCCCACACACACACACACACACACACACACACACACACACACACACACTAACCGGGCTTGAGTACCTTTTTAGGAAGGCTTGAAAGAGCCAGCAAGTTAACTGTCCTGTGTGTCGCCACTCATCCCTGTCAAGTCCCTGTCTGTGGAGCTGCTTATTGAGACGCTGTAACAGCTTAAGGCTCAAAGTGCTCGCAGATGTGTGTGTGTTTCTGTGTTCTTTAACTCCGAGTGGGGAAATCAGACATGGAGGCTTTAGCGTCGTAAAAACGGAGCCCACTGCTGTGACCGGCAGGGGTTAGAGTGCGTGAGCATGTGTGCGTGCGTGCGTGCGTGCGTGCGTGCGTGCGTGCGTGTGTGTGTGTGGGGGGATAAATGGTGTTTGAATGTGTGTAATTTGTGTGTGAGCGGTACACGTGAGTGGTGTGTGTCTATACATTAAGTGTGTGTAGCATGTGGTATGTGTGTGTGTGAGCTGTCTCTCTGCTTTGCAAGGGTTTGTGGAATAGCTGACATTGAAATGAAAAAGCCGCACACGCTCTCTCTCTCTCTTTCCCGAGCCAAGACACAGTCAGACAAGACTCCACTTCTCTTCTCCTCTGTCACATCCCCTCCCTCCCTCCCTCCCTCTCTGACTTTCTCTTTCTCTCTCGGCCAGATCCTGGCCCGTTCGTGCGCTCGTGCGTTCGTTCGGAGGTCAGAGCCGTAAGCGGAGCGCATTTTCTGAAGACGTGGTGTATGTTCCTCTCCTCCTGTCAGGGATCTCATGTGATCCAGGGAGCTACGCCCTGTCCAAGCTGCAGCTTATTATTGAGCCTGAGCCCTCAACGTGTCTGTTGTTAGCCAGGTTCCTACTAGTCAACCCTGGACCCTTTTAAGAAGCCTTCGCTGTCGAGGCGAGAACCTCTTATCTCCATAGGTCACATAGTTTTCGCGGATTAATGCCCTAATTTGTCACGCAAGAGTATCACACAAAAGGAGTGAAAATAGCCGATCAACTAGTTCACAACACGTCGCTCTGTGTGCTTGTAGATTTTCTATTTTCACTATTTTAAAATGTTTTCTAAAATAATGATAAAAAACATATGTTTTTGGACATACTGTACAAGGTTTCCACACCCGACAGCAACGAAACGTAATAAGGATCATGCTGCAGTGTTATGTTCTGGTGTGAGCTGTGTGTGTGTGTGTGTGTGTGTGTGTGTGTGTGTGTGTGTGTGTGTGTGTGTGTGTGTGTGTGTGTGTGTGTGTGTGTGTGTGTGTGTGTGTGTGTGTGTGTGTGTGTGTGTGTGTGAGTGTGAGAGAGAGCGTGCAGTGCACTTTAGCTGTGCCAAGGTCTGCCCAGGCGCCACTCGCGGGGCCTCGCTCCATTTTTATGAATCTAACTATTTCCACTTTCATGCTTTGGACCATGTAGAAAGGTAAGGTGTGTGTGTGTGTGTGTGTGTGTGCGCTTCTGCGTGTGCGTGCGTGTTTCCATACTTTCCCCAGAGGCAGCAGAGTGGAGCTGAGACCCGCTGTGCTGATAGAGCCAGTGCCGCCAAATAAAAAACCCAAAATAATTAACAGCCTCATTCCTAGTTTCAAAGGCTAACCCTCTCTCTCCTTCTTACTTCCCCCCTCCCCTCCCCCTTTCTCTCTCTCTCTCTCTCTCTCTCGCTCTCTCTTAGTCTCTCTCCCTCTCTCTCTGTGTGTTTTTGCTTCCTTACCCAAATTCAATTTTCCTTGGCACCGTCTAGCTTAGTGTAATGATGATGGTTACGAAAGTCATCTGGCTACGGCCATGACGATATGTAACACAAGTAGTAAGGGAAGACACGCACACACACACACACACACACACACACAAGCACACACACAGATACGACACACGCACCCAACAGGGCTGAGGCCAGGCTCCAGGCAATGTGTTACTCATTATAGAGAATCAAGATTCTCCTCACTTCTCTCTTGCCTCTCGCTCTTGTTTTTCTGTTGGGTTTAGAGGAGTTGGACAGAGAGCAGGACGATGAGGGACAGGAGGAAGGAGGACTCCCAGTAGATTAAGAGAAAGTATAGGAAGAGAATGGAAAGAGTCATCTGTACAAACAAGTCTGTGTCACTTTAGGTTTGAAGCACTTGAACCCCCGGGGGGTCCAGGGGGAAAAATCCGCCTAAAATGCATGCCCAAATGGGCCCTAAATGGGCAAATGTTTTCATTCTGTACTTTACTTGAGTATTTGTATTTCTGGATACTAATGACTCCACGACATTTCACAGACAAATATTGTACTTTTGACTCCACCAGTGCACATTTCTAGGAAGGGAACAAGTACATATTTACGAATGAACCACTTAAAATATCTGATCTACAAGATCAAAATGTCAACATTTCAAGCACAGCAAAGCATTGATTTAAAAAAAGAAAAGGCACTTTGTATGTAAGTTTTGAACACTGAAGTCGTTCTAAAAGCAACTACTCCGGTACTCTGACTCAAGTACAAATTTGACAGAGCAAATGTCACCTGTGGTTGAGTAACAGTTGACCAGGAGTATCTGTACTCTGTCTCAAGTACTGAGGTTGAGTACTCTGTCAACCACTGTAGCATACATGTATTTGCAGATATACAAAGTACACATATTATTTATTTATGAACACGCATATAGTACACTAAGTACAGTATGTATCTATGTACAAAATGCCCTGACTTTGTTTTTGCATGTGCGCATTCATGTGCATATGTGCATACACATAGCCTGGCTTGGCCAGACTATATACCAATGCAGCTAACTAACTGCAGTATACCGGTATATATCCCCTCCTTGTTTTAATGGGTGGATTGTCTAGCTGAGCTAGGCTAGCATACACACACACACACACACACGCACACACACACACACGCACGCACGCACGCACGCACGCACGCACGCACGCACGCACGCACGCACACACACACACACACACACACACACACACAGGCCTGTGTGCATCGATGTTGAGTGTGCATGTGTTCTAATCTAATGTACCCATTCGTATATACATTCCTCTCTACATCATGCGTGCTGTGTGTGGGTATGTATGTATGTGTGTGTGTGTGTGTGTGTCAGGGACGTGCAGAGAATGTTACAGAGGCAGGGGCTGACCTCCAAGCTCACAACGTGTCGAGGTCAGCTATTTTCAGTGCTTGATACCACACTGAACTAAGCATAATCAAGTCAATGCTGAAGATGTGGCGTAACGGCATGGATTTCTACACAGAGAGGGCAATTATTTCAACATAAGATGCTGAATGACCCACACCTCTTCAGTTCAGGAGAGTTTGGACACGGCAATTCTCTTGAATGCTGCCTTCAGATATGGCATGGAAAGGGGGCATTTGCAATTCTTTCACCATAGTGAAAACTGCATCCATGGTCTGGAGAGGGCACTTTTTACAGATGGATAAAAGAGCATGGGCTCGAGCCCCCTTTGATGTCTATGTGTGCACGTGCCTGGTGTGTGTGTGTGCGCGTGCGTGCGCATGTGTGAGTGTATGTGTGCGTGTGTACTCACTATGCAGTAGGCCACCAGGGCCCCCTGTACGAAGCCTGCCAGGACGTCGGTGGGGTGGTGCTTGTGGTCGGAGACACGCGATAGGCCGGTGTAGAAGGCCATCATCAGCAGGGTGAACTGCAGCAGGGGGCGGAGCAACCGGGCCCCGCGCCACGTAAACCTGGACTGAAGATAGAACTGCAGAGAGAGAGAGAGATGGAGAGAAAGATAGAGAGAGAGAACATTGAATGTCAATTTCCTTCCCCCGGTGTTTTATGTACAGTCATCACAGTGGTTCTCAAGTTTTTTTAGGACCCTCCCAAATTCATATGTATTTGGCCGCGGACCCCCATCTGAAAAATACATTGTGACGGAGACCCCCATAAGAGAAGATGTGTGTTTAAGGTTTTACCAAAATTCCCCCCCCCCCAAGGACTGCTGGGGGTCCCCCAGACCGCACTTTGAGAACCGTCAGACAAACACATTTTTACAACCCACAAAAAGGGTCGACGTCTAAAACACTTCCCCCTCCTCGACGGCATCATAAAACGCTATCTGTGCGAGTGCAGATCTGTGTAATGCAGATGGTGTTGTTGATGGCAGCAGTAATGATGGTTTGGACTGTGTGAAGCAGCCTTCTCCACACCTGGCTGGAAATACTTATATAGCAATGAGCCTTTTAATGTGTGTTGTCTTGCCTCTTTCACCCCCAGCACCTGTGCTGTAAGTGTGCGTGTGTGTGTGTGTGTGTGTGTGTGTGTGTGTGTGTGTGTGTGTGTGTGTGTGTGTGTGTGTGTGTGTGTGTGTGTGTGTGTGTGTGTGTGTGTGTGTGTGTGTGTGTGTGTGTGTGTGTGTGTGTGTGTGTGTGTGTGTGTGTTATTACTGTCTGAGAGCTGCAGATTGAATCCGAGTGGACAAGGCTATAGGCCAGACCAGCAGATTGACACACACACACACACACACACACACACACACACACACACACACACACACACACTGCGGTATTTGTATTACCATACTTGTTAGGACTATTTTATGAATGCCATTTGTGCTATTTTTGGGGTAATTTTTTACCTAAAGCCTAAAGCAGAAGAATAGCATGGGATAACGCAGGTGTAAATCAGGCATAACTCTTTAATCTCAAACCTAACCCCAACCTGAATCTGTTTCTAATTGTAAACCTCTAAACTCTAATCTCAAAAAATATTTTTTAATGATAAAACAACCTTTTTTTTTCTTCCAGGAAAATGGTGCTCACATAGCCTCCATTTCTCATCTTGTAATATACTTGTGGGAACATTTGGTCCTTACAAGTGTAGTAACACACACACACACACACACACACACACACACACACACACACACACACACACACACACACACACACACTATGGGATAAGGACCTGGACATTACCGATTCTAGTGGTTTAACCTCCCAGCTGTACAAACAGCACAACCACAGTGACCAGCTGGCACACACACACACACACACACACACACACACACACACACACACACACACACACACACACACACACACACACACACACACACACACACACACACACAGCATGTAGTACGGCCTGTCCACTCTCAACACCCTGTTAGGATGAACCCGCTCCCCTCTCCTCTCCTCTCCATCAGGATAAACAGGAGACAAGCGGATGCACCCCCCGCCCCGCTCCCATCTGAAGAGGTGTTGTAGACCCTAGATTCTAGGGTCTACAACATGACCCAACACAGGAACACTACCAGTTCAAGATCACCTCTCTGCTCCAGGGGACTGCCCATAAGTCCCAAGGTTCATTAGTCCGAATTTAGTTAGGGTTACTGAGGTTAGTGTTAGGGTTAGATTTGGCATAGTATTCTTAACAAATTTGGACTAATGAACCTTCGGACCAATGCCATGACACCCTGCTCCACACATAGATGCACGTATGCACCATATGTTTGTAAAAAAAAAAAACACCATTTCTCTTGTGAGAACCAGGAACATGGTCCTCACGATATGTCTATTTCTGAAATTCTGCTATGCTTGTATGGAGGACACAAGTTTAGCAATGCAAGCACACACACACGCACGCACGCACGCACGCACGCACACACACACACACACACACACACACACACACACACACACACACACACACACACACACACACACACACACACACACACACACACACACACACACACACACACACACACACACACTGTGGTGGTGGTGGTGGTACTGATGAGAGGGGTCAGGCCAGGTTCCTCTGACGTCTGGTGTTTTCTTGCACCGCTCAAAAGGCTACGCTTCCTGCCTGTTAACACCCAGAGACCGAGGGATGGGTGGGGCAACCTCAGCCCAAGGTCTCTTCAACCCCCCCCCCCCCACATACACACACACACACAGCTCCTCCAGACTCTCACTGTGTGTGCTCTCCTGTAATCAGCCCTAAGATAAACAATACCTCCTTACAGTATGTACAGTACATCCACCAACCAGACCAGGCCTATGGGGACGAGGAGGAGGAGGAGGAGTGGTGGTGGTGGTGGGTAGGGATGGGACGATATGAACATTTCACATCCCGATTATTGTGACCAAAGAAATCTCCGATTTACGATATTATCGCGATAATCAAAATCCGTTATCCTGGAGAGGAACATTTGCCCCAAAAAATTGCAGATCTACAAGCTCACAACGCGTTGCGAGAGGAGAGACAAAAGAAATGGTGATTTACGATATTATCGCGATAATCAAAATCCATTATCCTGGGGTGGAACATTTGCCAAAAAAATAGCAGATCTAAAAGTTGAGCTTGTAGATCGGCTATTTTTTGGCAAAGACATTTGATAGAGTGAAAAAAAAAGACTGTATCAAGTACATATAAGTACCTTTTACCAAAGGGTTTAAGTGGTACCGGATAATGCAGCTTGCGCAAATAAAGGGTGAATATTGATCCCAGTGCATGACGGAGGACGATATCACGGTAAATGAAATCTCCACGATGCGAGTGTTTTTTTATCAGGATAAGCGATAATATCGCGTATCGTCCCATCCCTAGTGGTGGGACCATAAAGATTCCTCAACGCTTCCTTCCACCATGTTCCTCCGACATTGTTCTACCTTCGAGGGGAAGTGAGTCCCTCCCATCCCACACGCGTCATTCCAATCTCCTCCTCGGTTCTTCTCCTCCTCCCTCCCTCGCTTGTGGGGATGTTTAGAATTCTTGTTTCCTCCACGGGGTGATTTCAGGTACAGAATGGGGAGGAGTAAGTTACCAACAACACCACCACCACTAACCACCATTGTGGCAGACAAGACAACTGACAAAGTACTTTTTAAATCCTGGCAAAAACCTAAAAGCCATCAAAGCAAAAACTCCCCCAAATACCCCCTTCCTCCCCTACCGCACACAACATCCTGAGAGCTCTCTGCCGCTTTTAAGGCTGACGTTGATCGAAAGTCTTATCTGGTTGAAGTGAAGAGGCGAGGAAGCTGCACTTGTCTGGAGTTAGCCTAAACACCGAGGTATCACAATGCACCAGTCGTCTAGACTCTATCTATCTGACCCCATGAGCTGTCAGCCAAACCCAAACAACCCTCTGTCAGGCAACCTCATTTGGTGGAAACACGCACGCACGCACACACGCACGCACGCACGCACGCACACACACACACACACACACACAATAAGGAAATGAGAACATCGATGACCTTCCAGTATCTCTTCTTTTTTTCCTGGATTTATTTATGGGCTTTATCTCTTAGACTGACTGACATGATAGAGAGATTGGGGAGTGACACGCAGGAAATGTCGTCGGCTGTCAGGCTGGCATTGCAGCCTATAGGGTGCCCCCGACCGCCACGCCACGTATGTCTTCTTAACATGCTCGGACCTGTGCTGCTGCTGAGCTCTATTCGAAACACAATTTCGACGCTGTCAAAAGTAGACAAAAAAATGCCGATCCACCACCTCAAAACGCGACGCGTTTTGAGCTCGTAGATCGATTTTTGTGAACTTTTGTGTAACACTGGCTGGCTGGCGTGACAAAGTAGAGCTTTAATGCCCGATAGCGGATTCTGCCCAACAGCAATCTCTTTATATCCTTCAACCCCAAAACAAGTGATCTTGTCAGACCACGTCTGTCTCTGCTGTCTGTTGTGTCTCTCTCCACAAATCATCTGTAGAAAAACAACAGCAATAAAAATAACCCTAATGTGATGACAAAAGAACTGTCCTGCCAGTGTCCCGTGACATTTTGAGGACAAGAGCTGAGACATAAGACAGACAGAGACGTGAAGTCTGGTCTGGTGGTTTGTGGAAGGAATTCAACTCCATTCCAACACAAGGATCTCTTCTTCTCTCTTCCTCTCGGTCGCGTCTCTGTCTTCTCTAGTGACTCATGTTAGTTTCAAATTAAAAAGAAAACAGGGACTAAACATTAACAACACACAACAAAGTGAGAAAAAGAATGAGGGCTCTGTTAGCCTGCAGGACATGTTGTACACGCCATCACTACCACCACCACCACCGCCACACCCCTTCTATACCCTGGTTCACACCATGAGAGGAGACAAACAGCATAGCTGTGGTGGGAGAGCACTTAAATTACACACACACACACACACACACACACACACACACACACACACACACACACACACACACACACACACACACACACACACACACACACACACGTCAGTGTTACTATACTTGCGAGCACATCGTGATTCTAAGATGTCAAATTTTATGAATGCCATTGTTACCTTTTTTAAACCCTATATACCCTTAAAGCCTGAAGATGCCATTACCAAGTCAGCTTATTATAAGCGTCTTTGAGCTTGTTTTTCTGTAAAGTTGCTTGTCAAATGCTTGTGAGGATTCTTCTTTTTCTTAGATTACTATTTCTATGTATTTGATGTATTGATGTTTATGTATTGATATATTTACTTTGCTTGTATTGTAAATCGCTTAAGATCAATTAAGAGTGTCTGCTAAATGCCTGAATTGTAAATTGTAATTGTAAATATTGGTATAGTTGCGGGTTGTGTTATTTTTTTGGGGGGAGGGTTATTTCTAATGTGCAGTTGCTTATTTGGGCTTCCTTCCTGGTGTTGTTTAGTCCTGTGTCTCTCAACATGTCAAGGACCCGCAAATTAAACTGTATTCGTCAGCAGACCCACATCAGAGAATGTTTTGTGCCAGGGACCCCCCATACAAAATATTCAACTTTATTCAGGTAGAGATCTAGATCTGCTATTTTCAAATAACTGAACAATTTGCAGTGATCAATGTACAGTTTTCACGCTGCCTAATTGCTTCTTTTGGGCGTGTTATTGTAGACCTGGTCTCTTGTTTCGCTGCAAACCAAGAGAGTTATAGAAATATTTCATATATTCCGAATCAATATGTATTGAAGAAGACAGGCTCTAGTAGTAACAGCATGTTTTCCCAGTGGATCTACGACATCATGTTAATGACATCATAATAATTGATGACATCTGTCTTGCCCAAATATGGAGGGACGGTCGGCGTGACAATGGATCTGAGATGATGAATTCACAAATGTGAAAAATATTCATACACACACTCACACACCAAAAAAAAGTTTTAGCAGTATGTAAAATATTGTGGGATTGGCTTCCAACGTAGCCTACTGGCAGCATGCACTCTGAAATGCGCCGCAAGAAATCTGGTGCTGATCGGTTCGGTGGTTTTGCAAGATTAGCCGCGGACCCACAGACAAGACAGTCAGACGGAACACTCTTCTAGACGGCTTGACGCCTAGGTGACACGCTGTAAAAAATGTGTTACAACCCTAAAACCGGCGCACTGAAAAGGAAGTGGGTATACGGCGCATATCTTCGTAGAACCTCCACTACGCCACAATAGCACCTTATGTTGGCGTCGGACAGAGCGCTAGATAGCTTGAGTTAGGGCATTCACGAATAGTGATTTTTAGTATTCTAATTATTCAACCTCAAAGTATTCGAATAGTCGAATATTCGACAGGACTGTCCAAACTGTCAAATATTAAGTAAGCAAGAGGCGAACATTGTGAAAATAGCTTGTCAGGGTGGGGGTCCCCAGTGGGGGTCCCCAGTTCAAATATGTTTATTTTGGGGGTCACGGCCTAAAAAGGTTTGAGAACCCCTGGTATAGAGCATTAACAAATTCATCCACCAGGGGCATTGGCAACTCATTCTTATGCCTTCCTATCTAGCCAAGCTTTATAAACTATATATTTATATATATATAAGAGAAAACAATAAAAAAGAAAAATAAGCGAATATTCGACTTCGGTGAACAACGTCGAATGGTAACTTTGATATTCGAATATGCGAATATTTGGTGAATGCCCTAGTGCTAGATAGCTTGAGTAATAATGAACAATGAAGCGCGCCTCAGGCATGGCTGGCTTGCTGGCTTGCTGGCTGTGGCCTGTCTGTGTGTTATGGCGTTCCATGCCAGCTGTCATCTTCTCCAAAAGGGCAACAGCAGCTGTTTTAAAAAGTCCCCGCCAGGCCAGGCCACATCATTCACATACCCGGCGCTCTCGACATGTTGGGCAGGAAATGAACTGTTCGCTAATCATAGGCTGCCAATTAGCAGACGACTTGGGGTTTTTAGGGGGAGATTGGGTGGGGAGAGGAGGGGGGACTTTCACCCCTGTGAGAAACATGGGAGCGCGAAAACAGGGGAGTGGGTGTGTGGTAAATGGTAAATAGTGCATTTATATAACGCTTTTATCCAAAGCGCTTTACAGAGATTGTGCATTACATTCACCCATTCACGCACACATTCATACACCGGTGGCGGAGGAAACCATGCAAGGAACCAACCTGCTCACCGGGAGCAATGTGGGGTTCAGAGTCTTGCCCAAGGACTCTTCGACATTAACTCAGGGGGAGCCCGGATTCGAACTGGGAACCCTTCGGGAACCCTTCGGGAACCCTTCGTGCTCGGTTTCTCTACCCCTGAGCTATGCCGCCCCGTGTGTGGGGCTTGGATGAGGGATAGGGGGAGACAGAGAGGATCAGAGAGAGCTGAGGCAAAAGATTAAATAAGATTAAATAAATAAAAACACCTGGAAACCCGAGGCGGTCTGTCAGGGCCGTGAGCGAGCAGGAGGACATGATATCACTGTGTTTGGTTTTTACAACTCGTGAAAACAACAACCTCCACGCCACAGATTCCTTCTTCACAAGGCCTGACTCAGCCCGTGGGGCTCTCTCTGTGTGTGTGTGTGTGTGTGTGTGTGTGTGTGTGTGTGTGTGTGTGTGTGTGTGTGTGTGTGTGTGTGTGTGTGTGCGTGTGCGTGTGCGTGTGCGTGTGCGTGTGCGTGCGTGCGTGCGTGCGTGCGTGCGTGCGTGCGTGTGTCCAGGGGTGGTGGTGTTGGGTTTCCTCTGAACATCAACAGCATTCTTCTCTCTTTTCTTATCCCACCGCTCAGCTGTTCTGTTAGGTTTGGTTTTGTGTTCCTCTCCTCTCCTCTCCTCTCCTCTCCTCTCCTCTCCTCTCCTCTCCTCTCCTCTTTTTCTCTTCCTTTTTCCTCTCCTCTTCTTTTCTCCAGCCCTCTTCTGGCTATGACCTGGCTGGTACAACTCGACCACAGTTTGGAACGCTGCTCTCCGAATTAGCGCGTCACCCTGTGGTCTGGACTCTGGATGCAACGTTCTCTCGTCTCCTCTCTCTCTCTCGTCCTGCCTCATGTCATGGCGCTTTCCTAGTTTCCTTTCGCTCCACCATCTTTTCCATTCCATGGGTCTGAACTGAGTAGCCTGGGCCGAGAGGTCACCCAGAGGCCGGGGAATACCCATGGTGCACCAGCTGTCCTCCTGACCGCTGTGCTGGCGCACCACAGCGCCGCCGCGTCGGCGTAGCAACAACAGAGCCTGGTGAGTGTAAGGGACCACCTAGACCACTGGTTACCAAACACTGGGTTGGGTGTTGTGGGTTTAATGTTTTGTTTGTCCTACGTTAAAAAAAAAAAAACATTCCCAAAAAAGCATTTTGTTTTTCAGGAATTCAAAACAAATTCAATGATTTTGAAACCCCTCAACCCTCCCTCCCCTCTCTCTCCCCCCCTGACGGGCGTGTGTGTGCGCGTGTGTGCGTGTGTGCGTGTGCGTGTGCGTGCGTGTGTGTGCGCTGGGGGGAGCAGAAGAAGCCATGTGAAACTAAAGGTTTGGGTGTGGAATCAGAGCGTTGCAGAAGTGGCAATGGGAAGGAGCAAGACGGTTGAGATGTGGGGCTGGTGATGGAGGGGGGGCAGGGGGGGGTCTCTGTGTGTGTATGTAATTAAAGTGTCTGAAGGCCCTCTAGGCTGCTAAGCCTCACTGAGAAACACACAACAGGTGGAGATTGGGAGAGAGAGGGATGGATGGAGGTGGGGGGGGAAAGAGAGGAAGTTACACACACACACACACACACACACACACACACACACACACACAGCTGGTCTGAAGAAAAACAGGTGGAGTGCATCCATCCGTCCGTCCCTCGCTCGCTCCCTCCGAGGAGTGAGAGAGAGAATGAGAGTGTTCATAAGTGGCGGGTGGACGGGTGGGGAAGAGGCGGAGGCGAACAAAGGCTCTTTTTTCTCTCCAAGAAATGAATCTCTCAATGAGAGCCCCAGCACTGCACCCAGCCCACCGCTTCCCATGATTCACTGTGTCAATCTGAGAGCTGTTGTTTTGTGAAGAACAGCCAGCTCTGTGTGCGCGTGTGTGTGTGTGTGTGTGTGTGTGTGTGTGTGTGTGTGTGTGTGTGTGTGTGTGTGTGTGTGTGTGTGTGTGTGTGTGTGTGTGTGTGTGTGTGTGTGTGTGTGTGTGTGTGTGTGTGTGTGTGTGTGTGTGTGTGTGTGTGTGTGTGTGTGTGTGTTACTTACAGCCAGGTAGAGCATGGTATACATGGAAAAAGAGGCGTGTCCTGAGAAGAAGGATTTCCTGTAAAAGAAAGGGGGAAAATGTACTCAATTATTTTGAATTGTATTGTGTCTCATACTGTGTGTGTGTGTGTGTGTGTGTGTGTGTGCACGCGTGCATGCGTGTGTGTGTGTGTGTGTGTGTGTGTAAGCCTCTGGAAGCCTCTGTAATGTCCATAAATCAGTTATGAGAGGCCTGCAGATTGCAGGAATGCCCAGGCCAAGAGCTAAGGCATTGGAAAAATTCTGTTCAGTGTCTGTGATAATTGGCAGTCGGAGGAGGCAATGCTTCCTGTACCCATGAACTTTATCATGAAATATTGTTGTTGAGTTTCCCAGGTTTGTGCATCTATCATGTTGTTGAACGTGAACGCAAAACATTTTTAAATGTGTGTTTGCATGCATGCATGTGGGTGTTTTCCCGTGCCCTCGTGCGCTCACGAACCTGGCCTCTTGTACTTTGCTCTCGGGCCCAGTGCAGTCGTACGAGGTGATGTATCCCAGGGAACAGTTGATGGTGCTGAAGTTGGGCTTGCACACGTCCATGAAGTGTGGCCTCATGCGGCCCACCGACACCTTGGCTATGTCTGTGAAGGACTGGCTGATGGCACAGCCGAAGATAAACACACCCACCTGACACAGAACAGCACAACACACAACACGGTTAGATGGGGTTAGCGGTTTAACGTACCTGTATACAGTATATCGTCGTTGTCGGGTGAAAACCTTGTATGTCCAAAACCGTTCGATTTGCATTTATCATTTTAAAAATGATTTAAACTAGTGAAAACAGCCGATCTACAAGCACACAACGCCTCGCATTGCGAGGCGTTGTGTGCTGTAGATCTGCTGTTTTCACTACTTTTGTGCGACAGCCTTGTATGATGAAGAAGGGCTTTATTGCGAAAGAACGTACACATTTGAAACTTGGAGATACAAGGTTTCCACCCGACAGCGACGATATACAGCACATTATGTCCAACTCAAGGCCCGGGGACCAAATCAGGCCTGTGAATGAATTATCTTTGGCCCGCGGGATGATATTTAATAACTATTAGAACTGCCCCACTGGTATATTGCACGTGCAACGCCTGGGATTCGAACCAAGGTCTCCCACATGAAAGTCCAACATCTTAACCATCAGACCAAAGGGATATCCCTATGGACTGGGGGAAATATTAAACTTTTGATGCCATCAGGCTGAGGCAGTGAGTCACTCTACTACACATGCACCACCATAATACTTCAAGTCCCACAATGCACTGCTAGTGCATTGGTGCGTATAGAGGGCCCGTGACCGCAAGCCTGCGTTTAAATAAACATTGAACCAGTCTGGCCCTTGACTTGCACCATTTTAAAATGTTTGGCCCACTGTGTATGTTGAGTTTGACATCCTTGGTATACAGTATATCTTTGCTGTCAGGTGTAAACCTCATTTGTCCAAAACGGTTCATTTTCAGGAAAAGGAACAAAGGAATGGAGAGAATCTACGCCGCGATCTACGCAGGTGTGAGCTCGTAGATCGGCTATTTTCGCTACTTCAGTGCAACACTTGTATGATGAAGTAGGGCGTTACGGTGGAAAAATAGTTGAAATATGGAGATACAAGCTTTCTGCCCGACAGCAACGATATGATATAAGTAATAAGATATGATGAATGATATAAGAAATCGTGTCTCGTCATCGGACCGTACCCCATCTCATCTCATTATGTCATGTCATCCCAATTTATCTCACCTCAAGCCATGAAATCTCATTCCATATATAGTCTCACCTCATATACCGTAAACTCATACCATATATAGTCTCACCTCATATACCGTAAACTCATACCATATATAGTCTCACCTCATATACCGTAAACTCATACCATATATAGTCTCAACTCATATACCGTAAACTCATACCATATATAGTCTCACCTCATATACCGTAAACTCATACCATATATAGTCTCACCTCATATACCGTAAACTCATACCATATATAGTCTCAACTCATATACCGTAAACTCATACCATATATAGTCTCACCTCATATACCGTAAACTCATACCATATATAGTCTCACCTCATATACCGTAAACTCATACCATATATAGTCTCACCTCATATACCGTAAACTCATACCATAATAATCTCACCCCATCTCAGTTTAACTCATGCCATATGCCGGTAATCTCACTCCATCTAATCTCACCCCATCTCGTCCAATTCATATGATCTCCTCTCCTCTCTTATCACCCCATCCCATCTCATCTTGCTGGAAGAAAACCATTCATTCTTTCTACTCCTTCCAGTGTGTCCTGTGACGCTGTGGGATGAGCTGACCTGTTTATAGAGCGCTGCCACGTATGGGTTCCCAACGAAGGACTTGGTGCCCTCGCGGAGCTGGTGGATCCGGTAGACTTCTCCGATCACGATCTGCAGGTGAAGCCGGGGAAGAGCACGGTGTCAGTGGGTCAGTTATAGGAGCACAACGTTATGGAGACACACAACACAGCATCTCAACGTGCAGTGGTTAACCCAGTAAGGCCGGTCGCTTTAGATTTTAACCATTGTTTGATGCTTTAACTATTGAAAAATAGCAGATATACGAGCTCATACAAGCTCACTGCGAGCTCGTAGATCTGCTATTTTTTATTTTTATTTTGAAAATTATTTAGTGCAATTCTTTGAATATTATTGACCCAATTAATGTCTCCAAAGGTTTTTTTGAAAAACACATGTTTCTATGTCAGTGGTTCTCAAACTTTTTCATGTCAAGGACCCCTAGAATTATATGTATTTGGCTGCGGGTCCCCAACTCAAAATATGTTGTTCCAGGGACCCCCGGAAGCAGAGATTTTTGAGTTACAAAAGTCTGCTTTGAAAAAATGTACAGTATATTCAAAGATTATACATTTCACGATTTTTCTAAAATAGCAGATCTACAAGCTCGCAGCGCAGCTGTGAGCGTGTATATCTGCTGTTTTTCAATAGCTAAAGTCTTAATGGGTTAAGTAAATCGGTTAAGTACAGAGATAATGACCGAGTGAGTGCGGGTGGAGTTAGTTCCAGACAGGATGGAGGATGGATGGAGGTTGGACAGACATGAGAAGAAGTCAGCGAATGGACAGTTAGTTGGACACGATATGAATTCACACACACAAAAAACAAACTGACATGACAGGAAAAGAGAATGGGCATGGCCTGCCTTTCCCTCAGGCAGTGATGTTGACATGATGAATTCAGGGAGGGAAGAAATCTCTCGTATTGTTAATGGGTTTTCATGGTTACGAATGGTAGAGGTCTTAGTCCATGGTGACATGGTTTAAGGTGCGTTAAATATAGAACCCGGTGGGTGATGTGGGGGCGTGGGATGGAAATGGACAGAGGTGTAGAAACATCCGCACGTATCAAGACAGATACATCTAACAACCTGGATTAGTGTTCCTCATTTGACTACTCCCATTATAGCCTCTATGCAAAGCAGCAATATAGGAAAGAATTGAGCCTCTGTTAAAGATACTAAATTACTAATGAAGGCTCTGTTCCATTTAGTGTAGCACAGTGATTCACAGTGGTTCCGAACCATAAAAGTTGGTTCGGAACGGGAACCACAAAATCCTTGGTTCCTCTGATTCAATCTGGTGGAAACGCAAGCCGGTTCGCGGCCGGTTCGCAAGAACGAACCAAAGTTCCAAGAAAGTTGAACGGCACTGGTTCTTGAACCAATTGGTTCTTTTGGTGGAAAAGGCCCCTGTTTGACCAGAATGAAACAGAGCTACGTATTAGTATCATTGGTAAATCCTGTGACGTAAGTAAGGAAGAGGCCCGAATTCTTTCCAATATGGCTGCTGTGCATTAAGCCTATTCTACCAAGAAGACATAATACAAGGGCAGTGCGCACGCACACACACAGGCACACGCACGCACACACACACACAAACAAGCACACACACACACACACACACACACACACACACACACACACGCACACACACACACAGCACGCACACAACCTTCTATAAGACTCTATAGCTCAGATATTTAACCCTGGCTCGGTGGTTATTGCTGCCAGCTGGTATTAAGTGGCGTGCGGGCCCCATGGAAAGCCCTCTCCTTCGCCCCGGTGAGTGGCGGGGGTAAAAAGACTAAGCCAAGCCCCTCGAGACGCGGCGCTGTCAATCAACCTGTCCCACCACCTGGGGTAATCTGACTGAGTGACTTGAGGCCTCTCCACCATGGAACCACATCTCCCCTTCACTTCCTTCCTGCTTTCACACAAGAAGGCCTCTTCTCTCTCTCTCTCTCTCTCTCTCTCTCTCTCTCTCTCCCGCTCCCTTCCTCACCTGTTCTCTCAGAATAATATTTATCTGAAACATCTCTTACAGACCGATTTCCTGAGCCGCCCGCCATTTCTGCGGTGTAAACAGTAGTGTAAAGTAGCACTGTACTGTACTGTACTGTTCCATTTTGAGTAATTTGTACTTTACTTGAGTATTTTCCATTTTTTATCATTTTAAATGGCGGTGGCGCTCTCTACAGGGGAGCGCTCGGGAAAACGGTCTATAGCCATGTCCCCCCGATACTCGCCATTCCAACTGTGAACGACACGCCCTCAACATACACACACACTTATAAACTCAAAGGTCTCAACGTGACATCCTTTTTGAGTCCACGCGCACACTATTGTGTGTGTGTGTGTGTGTGTGTGTGTGTGTGTGTGTGTGTGTGTGTGTGTGCGCGTGTGTGCGTGCGTGCGTAGGCTATTGTTAAGTAAGACGGGACCCCCACCTCTACAGGGGTGGTCAGCGAGTTGGCCCGCGGCCAGAGGAAACAAACATGGCGGTCAGCGTGTTGTTGCCGATAAGCTGATCTGCTCTGAGCTGGAAATTAAAACTGCAGGAGTCCTAGATAGAGGCCCTGAGGAGTTTATTTAGCTTGTCACCGTTTGTATACAAACCACTCTAACTCTCTCTCTGTCTGTCTCTCTCTCTCTCTCTCCCTCTCCCTCTTTCTCTCTCTGTTCCTGTCTGTCTCTCTGTCTGTCTGTCTCTTTCCCTCCTCTCCTATCTCTTGTCTAATTCTGTTTACTTGGGTCTGTCTGTGTCAAACTGCAGTCAAGGTGCTGTGGGTGAAATGTCAAACTGAAGTGATATGAGCCAAGGGGGACCAATCAATGGGACGGCTGGAGAGACAGTGTTTACGTCTCTCTCTCTGTGTCTGTCTGTCTCTCTCTGTTGCTCTGGTCATTTCTCACAGTGCAGACATGTTCTGTCAGACCTCGAAGGCAATATGTCAGAGGAGGGGGATTGTAGGGGTTTCCCTGCACTGGAGATAAACAAGAGGCCCAGCAAGCAATCTACCACCAGTGTGTGTGTGTGTGTGTGTGTGTGTGTGTGTGTGTGTGTGTGTGTGTGTGTGTGTGTGTGTGTGTGTGTGTGTGTGTGTGTGTGTGTGTGTGTGTGTGTGTGTGTGTGTGTGTGTGTGTGTGTGTGTGTGTGTGTGTGCATGCGTGTGTGCGCGTCTGTAGGGAACAGGGTTGGCATGGCGGTAGACGCCACTAATGAAACACAGCTGCGTCAAACACGCGAATTTCACCCACATGCGTGTGTATAATGCATAGGACGCGCACGCACGCACACACACACCCTCTCCTGGATCTAATAAGCAGAAGAGCTGATGTATGTATGTATACTATGTGGGTGTATGTACTGTATATGTGTGTGTGCCAACCGCATGGATGACGGTGAGACGGCGGCGTGTCTGAGACTGGCTGGGGTCTTACAGGGGGAATGTGTGTGTGTGTGTGTGTGTGTGTGTGTGTGTGTGTGTTGCCACACAGAGTATTTCCAGGGGCTTTAAAGATCATTTATTCTCCACGAAACACGTGGCAGTAACTGAAGCATATGTACGTGTCCCGCCCTGATATCATTAGCTTATGTTTCCACTAGCCCTTAACTCCATCACGCACGTGATGTCGATCCGCTATGTCATTTCATTGCTTTTCTTTAATTTATGGGGGTTTGGAGCGGGGGGGGGGGGGGGGGGGGGGCTCCCTTGTAAGGTCTGTAACACTGAGAGTGTACAAACGGAACCCTTCGTACACTCTCGGAGTTATGGGGGTCTATGAAAAACGTCAACGTTTTCAGAAGCTCTGGTCTAGACTAGACCATTGCAGTGGTTCCCAAACTTTTCAGGTTGAGATCCAAAAGAGAGATTAGATGTTTTCCCAGGACCCAAACTAGTGAAAACAGCAGATCTATAAGCAGACAACGTGTCACTTGTTTATTATTATACATTTCTATTTATGGAATTTCTTAGATGTGTTTTTTTGATTGTTTTAATGTCTATATTTCTTTTTTCTTTAATGTAGTGACAGAAATTAGTGTACAGGGATCTCCATGTATGGGCATTTAAGGGTATGATGTCAGATGTCATAAACATCATAGAACTTTCACATAACGAATAACTGAGTAAGCATGTTTGGGCTCTCACAGCATATCTACATATACAGTACATGGATCTCCATATATGGGTACCAGGGGTCTCCATATAGGGGTAACTGGTCCGATATACATCACTGGCCAGATGGCCTGTTTTTATTACCCATAATAATTGGTCCGTGACCCACAAATGGGTCCCGACCCAGTGTTTGGGAACCAGTGGAGCAGACTAGAGAGCTTCCCAGGCTTGGGGATGGCTGCTGTCTGGTGGTGGTGGTGCTGCTGTATGCCCCTAGGCTAGCAGACATGAGAGAGGCCAGAGACACATTCACCCACTGCCCTGTGGAGGGCACAGGGGGCATGGTGGCAGGGAGGGGCATGAGAATGGTGTATGAATACACACACACATACGCACATGTATAGCTATACTTGTGAGGACAGCAGTATGTTAGGACGGCATTGAAGATAGCAGATCTACGTGCTGCAGCACGGCAATCGGCTATTATTCAGTCCAAATTAAACAGGGAAAACACACTAACCCTGATCCTTAAACCTAACCTCAGTCTAAATGTCTAATCCTAAGTACACTCACGCACGCACGCACGCGCGCGCACACACTGCCTTCTCTGACATGCACAGTTATCTGTGGGGCTTTTAGAATCCCTCACTGACTCTTTACCCAAATGTAATAAAAAACAGCCCTTTTACACTAACACACTAACACACACACACACACACACACACACACACACACACACACACACACACACACACACACACACACACACACACACACACACACACACAAACACACACACACACATGCACACACATATGCACGCACGCACACACGAGTTGATATGGAAGAGGAACACAGTCCAACAGAACAGCAGAGCAGAGATGCATGAAGCACATTGATAGCACGAAGCCTTGAAGGGTTTGCAGTGTGTAGTGCATGATGTCATCATGACCTAAAGCTATAAAAAGTTGTCCTTTTTGTGCGTGTGCGTGTGTGTGTGTGTGTGTGTGTGTGTGTGTGTGTGCGTGCGTGCATGCGTGCGCGCGCGCGCGTGTGTGTGTGTGTGTGTGTGTGTGCGTGCGTGCGTGTGTGTTATGTATGTGATTTCATCATCTATCCATTGTTAAAGTTTTTAGGGTCCATGGTAGAGTAGTTTAACACTGTTAAGGGGGAGTCTAAAGCGGGGAGGGGGACAAGCGAGAGAGAGGGAGAGAGAGAGAGAGAGAGAGAGAGAGAGAGAGAGAGAGAGAGAGGTGGAGAGAGAGAGGTGGAGAGAGAGATAGAGATAGAGATAGAGAGAGAGAGAGAGAGAGAGAGAGAGAGAGAGAGAGAGAGAGAGAGACATAGAGGTAGACTTACAGAGAGGATGGCAATTAGAATGCCAGCGGCACAAAGCACGGCATCGCTTATGGTGTCTCCGTTTTTATAGGGGTAGCGGATGGACTCGTCCGAACAGTAAAACCCTCGCTGGTACGGCCTTATGGTGCTAGTCTCAATGATGAGGAAAGGCAGGCCAGCTACAACAAGACACAAGAGAGGAGAGGAGGAGGAGGAGGGGAGGAGAGAGAGAGAGAGAGAGAGAGAGAGAGAGAGAGAGAGAGAGATAGGTAGAGTGCAAGAGAGAGAGACATAGAGAGAGAGAGGAGGGGAGGACAGAAATGCAACCAGGTCAATGACACAGACACAAACAGGGAGGTGAGGCAGGGGGATGCGAGGATGCCGGGCGTCGGCAGCACAGGGGGGTCGTGGGACACGGGAGAGGGAAGGGGCAGGGGGCGTGGCTGGAGGAGGATGTCCCAAATATGGCCGTCTCGGGGAGCCACTGGCTAATCTTTAATACCTTTAAAATTGTTGCTGCCGGGGGAAAACAAAACTGTTACTTTATTTAAAAACACGTTTAAATGGTGGCGGGGACGAAAAAGCTGATTTGCAAGCTCACGACATGCCACACCGCTTCACGTTGTGAATGCTATTTTTGGGATTCGAATTCTAAAACTGCAAAAGAAATCAATCTCAAGCTCGAAACGTGTCACTTCATGCCGCCATTCGAGCTCGTACATCTACTTCTTTTGATGCTTTTGTCTGACACCATAGTGTGATTATAAAAAAAAACACTACAAAGTTAAAACGAGATGAGAGGTTTATGCCCGACAGCAACGATAAAAAAAAATTATAATCAAAGATTAACCAAAAAAAGAAAATACATGATAATCATTCGAACACTCTGGACCATCCATCCATCCATCCAGCCATCGCCCCCGTGTTTCCAACTCTCTTGTTCCCCGGGGCGGGTCCGGGGGCCCGCTAGGCGCTCCATGCCGGTGGGGTGGGGTAGGTTTAGGGGTGGGTAGGGGACGGTGACTTACGGACACCGTGGGCAGTGAGACCCCCACGGCGATGAGCACGGAGGAGGGCACGGTGCTACTCTTGTAGGAGTAGTACAAGCTGGAGTCTGCGCAGTAGAAGCCCCTCTGGTACGGGTGCACAGAGGCCCGGTGCAGCACCATACTGGGCAGCATGACTGGATATACCATCACCACAGCATAGTCAGTCAATCAATCAATAGTCAATCAATCAATCAATCAATCAGTCATAACTGCACACACACACACACATACATGTATACTGTATATCCGTCTTGTCGGGTGGAAACCTTGTATGTCCAAAACCGTTCGCTTTGTATTTATCATTTCAAAAAAGGATCTCTGATGGTAAAATCAAAGAAGAGGCACACCGCACACTGTCAAGAAGAAAAGTAGCTTTATTTCGACGTTTCGGTCATGTGGACCCCTTCATCAGGGCAGACAATATTTATCATTTAAAAAATGACTTAAAACTAGTGAAAATAGCCGATCTACAAGCACACAACGCCTCGCGCCGCGAGGCGTTGTGTGCTTGTAGATCTGCTATTTTCACTAGTTTTGCGCGAAAGTCTTGTGCGATGAAGCAGGGCTTTACTTAACGAAAGAAACTTGGCGATACGAGGTTTCTGCCCGACAGTGACGATATACGGGTTGCTACACAAACACACACACACACACACACACACACACACACACACACACACACACACACACACACACACACACAGCTTATACACGCACTCATTTCATGATGAAACCGCAGGCATGCACATTACATTCACAGAATACAGTGTCACTGCAGGGCACTGGAGAGGACCCGGGCCTACTCCAGTTACTTACCTGTGAGCTGAGGGGGGAAAAACACATTGCAAAAGTGTGTGTTTGTGTTTGTTTGCGTGTGTGTTTGAGTGTGTGTGTGCGCGCGTGTGTGCGAGTGTGTGCGGAGGAGCCAATGCTAACATTGACCAGGCCTATTTATTCTGGGTCCTGCTGCTGCTGTTGACAGTGCAACGCTGGGGCTAGTTGAGGATTTCAAGTCTATCCCATTAGCGCCACAGAGCAAATATGCACTGACTAACAGTGAGGTGCTGGTTAGGGGAGGGGAGGCGGGGGGGGGTTTATTATGACACCTATTACTGCAGACAATAGCCTCAGCCGTCACCATGGATACGGTGTCAATAGGGTCGGGTAGCTAAACGGGACATGATGGGAGAAGAGTGCCTTTCCAGCATGAGCTGAACTGTGAAACCACCACGGCGGAATTTGAGAAGGACGCCGCAGTTTGTTATATGCCGAGGTGGTCCACTGCACGCACACGCTCATGCAAGCACACACACACACACGCACACGGACACGGACACGCACACGCGCGCGCGCACACACACACACACACACACACACACACACACACACACACACACACACACACACACACACACACACACACACACACACACACACAGAGTAAGTACAGCTAGACAGGCTGAGTAAGTACAGCTAGACAGGCTGGGGAACTAGGACGAAATAGTGCAATCATTAAAGTGTCACAGCTCTTACACAAAACACACATTAGCTGTCACCAACTCTGCATGCGTAGGTGTCTTTGCACGGACACATGTGCGTGTGCAAACGCGTGAAAGTGTACTCACACACACACACACACACACACACACACACACAAACATACACGCACACACGCACGCACGCACACACACACAGGCAAATAGGGCTCGGTCTCAGTGAAAATAAATACATATCTTCCAAATCAAAGCAGTATAAACAGAGGGCTCGCAAACTTGCGGCTGCAGGGACTTTTGGAGTTCTCTCTCTCTCTCTCTCTCTCTCTCTCTCTCTCTCTCTCTCTCCCCCACCCCTTGAATGATCGTAAAATGTGTGAATAGCAAGAAAAACAAAGCTAAGCTTTTCGGCGGCCACCCAAAACTATGGAACATTTTTCTGTGAGAACGTGTCTTAGCTGCCGCTGCGCGCCACGGTGTGTGTGTGTGTGTGTGTGTGTGTGTGTGTGTGTGTGTGTGTGTGTGTGTGTGTGTGTGTGTGTGCGTCTATTACGAGAGTGTGTGTTACCAACTGGCACATGAACGGAGGTGGGGTTCAAGACATCAAGGCGTCTCTGCTGCGCCGAGAGGACCCCGCGCAAAAACTCCCCGACACACCAAAACACATTGGCTACATACACACACACACATTACAGTGAACACAAGACTATTCCAGCGTGTGGTTGGCTCTGTGGTTAGTTCACTTCACTGGACTCTCTGACATTTGGGTCAAAGTCAGACATCCAGTGATGAATGCTGCTAATGAGGCTGAGAACCACTACAGTGACTGGGAGAGAGAGAGGGAGAGAGAGGGAGAGATCACGTTACCGGAGCTGTCCTCAAAAACATGCTACAGACTTTACTGTAACCACTCCCGTACGCACGCACGCACGCACGCACGCACGCACACACGCACACACACACACACACACACACACACACACACACACACACACACACACGTGCGCTATTAGCTCGCTACTCCATAACATCTGCTCCCACTCGAGAGAAGAGAGTGCTGTCTCAGGTGTCGGATCAATCAGCAGACATTCTCTCTCTATTATGACTCTCTTTTCCTCTCCTCTCCCCTCCTTTCCTCATCTCTCCTCTCCTGCCACCCCCATCCTCTCCTCTCCTCCATGTTGCTTGGCACAGAGCAGCAGCGAGGCTGGTGGTGTTGGGTGAAGCGCAGACACCTGCACAAACAGGGCAGGGTGCCAGGCTCAGGTCTGAGCGGAGCTAGACGGGACGGCCCACACAGGGCTGGGGGTGTCGGGGTGGGTGTGTGTGTGTGTTGTAGTAGTGGTCTGGGAACGGCACTGTCCACACAGTGGGCCAGGGGTTGGCTGTGGGTGAGCCGGTTCACACAGAATTACCAGGGATCGGCACTTTGCTCGAACACACACACAAATATATGAGGATGGATAATATGGCTTAGATTGGGTTATCGTGCATGAAGCCGTGGGACTTTTCCTCTCCAGTCTTTTATCTCAGTGGTTCTTCTCAACCTGTGGGGTCCCCAGATTATTTTGGGGGCGTCCCCAGATGATTAACTTAATGTGCAAACATTGTTTTCTCTCTCAACAGTAAAGAAACCAACGTATTAAATGATATACGTATGTATACGTTTAAATGTATAGAAGGTATCTGCACATTTCTAAAGTGACAATTTAAGGACTTTTTAATACCTCTAAAATGTCAAATTAAGCATTGGTCAAATTGTCAAATATTGGAGGCAGAAATTGTGAAAATAGCCAATCTACATGCTCACAACGCCTCGCGTTGCGAGGCGTTGTGAGCATGTAGATCTGCTATTTTCACAATAGACCTTGTTATACAAAATGTAATGCCTCAACTCTTAGTGCTCATCAAGGTGGGAGGTCCCCAGTTAAAATATGATTATTTTGGTGGGTCACAGCCTGAAAAGGTTGAGAACCACCGGCTTAGACTGGGTTATCGTGAAGCCGTGTGACTTTTAGTTTTTCCTCCTCAAGTCTTTTATCCCACTGTTCCGTCGAGCTCAGCTCCGATTGTTTGCGAAGCCAGAGTTTTAAAGTTAAGCCTGTCTTGTAGACCCGGGGCTTCCCAGTGATCTGTAGGGTAAACAGAAAACCCTCTCACACGGTAAAATCCCTCATTCATTTCCAGGTTAAAACGTTAAACGATGGGGATTTCATCCTGTGTGTAATGTCTGGCTGAGGTGGAATCAGATCAGGAGTCAGAGCAGGTTTGTTATTTCCCCTCCCGTGTACACGAACGAGGGAACCATTTTAACCTCTTCTTATGCACTTCTTTCTCCTCCTTCTGTTTCCCCTCGCTTTCTCCCTTCGCTCCATTATGACTCGCTTATGTTGGGAGGCCATTCACATGTTAATGAGCAGGAATGAAAAGGAGGTCATGGACTTAACACACACGCACGCACGTACACACACACACACACACGCACACACGCGCGCGCGCACACACACACACACACACACACACACACACACACGGACGGACGCTGACCAGCGCTTTAAGGCTAAACCCCATCATGGGAAACTCAGGAGGTGATCAGCAGAAGGAGCTAGCTAGAGAAAAACAGAGTGAGAGCGAACAACAAGAGAATGAGGAAAAGAATGAGAGCGAGATAGAGAGAGAGAGAGAGAGAGAGAGAGAGAGAGAGAGAGAGAGAGAGAGAGAGAGAGAGAGAGAGAGAGAGAGAGAGAGAGAGAGAGAGAGAGAGAGGGGCGATCCTTGCCCTCTCCAATCTATTGAGTGTGTTTATGAAAGCCTGCCTTTCTCTTCTCTCCGCTCACCAGCCTCGGATGCCAGGCTGCTTTTGTGGGTTTTCTCGCCATGCCATCTCCATGAAAACAGCCTGGCATGCGCGGGCATTCTCCCCATACCGCGCCATGAGGCAACTGAAGCCTCTCTCTGGCACGCACGCACGCACACACACATACACACCCGCTTCCAAGACTGACCCTGACACCACAGGCCTATCTGAATCTCACACTCCTCATCATCTGCGGTATGAGGGCAAGAAATATAGACCCATTTTTAAACCACTCGCCCAAGGGTCTTCAACAGGGGGTCCGGGACCCCTAAGGGGTCCTCAGAGTTAGTTAGTTAGTTAGTTGTGTGATAGAAACTTTTTTTCTCCTTTTTTATATTAACCACTTGAACCCTAGTGTCCATATTCTGAGAACTAGAGCCAAAAATAGCAGATCTGCAAGCTCACAACGCCTCGCAGCGAGCTTGTAGATCGGCTATTTTCGGCAAAGAGGTTTTGTGTAGAGGGATAAATAGTAGAGTACAGAGTGAAAAGTCAAGTTTATTATTTACAGTTAAATATCTGAAAATATCTGAAATACATTGATGATTGTGCTGTCAAACGATTAAACTATATGGTATCTGTTGTGGGGGTCCCTGCTTCATCTCATCTCTCTGTCGACTAAGGGGTCCTTGGCCTGAAAACGTTGAAGACCCCTGCACTAGCCACTAAAGATGAACTGGAACGCGAGTGACCTTGACAGAAACCCACTGACTCACAGGGACAGACGGACAGACAGAAAGAAAGAAAGAGAGAGAGAGAGAGAGAGAGAGAGAGAGAGAGAGGTTGGGGCGGCGAGAGGGGATCAGATAAAAAAAAACGGACATAAGGAGGGCCGGGTGGAAAGAGAAAGACCTGGGCTGGGCTCTTGGCAGTGAATGTCAGTGAATTAAACAACTTGGCTAATTTACGGGCTCGTTCATGAGGTCAGTGACGCACTCGGGAGGCAGCTGGGAACCTCAATCATGCATGAACAACTACAGGCAACATGTGGTCCCAAACACTAAAGGCGACGAAATGTCATTTAACCCAGGCAATCGTGAGTGTAAATTTATCCCAGAGAGTCTACAAATGGACCCGGAAAATGGACGCTCAGGATTTTACTGTGTATACCTCCCAATGTTGTTTTTTGACAGCACGTTTTGTTTTGTCATAATTTAGTCACCTGAAAAGTTTTAATTTTAGTCTAATTTTAGTCGACTAAATATCATACGTTTTTAGGCGACTAAATCTACAGTTGATTTAGTTTAACTAAAATGTATTTTGGCGGGCCTTGATGGCATCATAATGACTGATTTTACACTTGGTTGCGTGCTGATCTACAAGCTCATAACGCAAGCACGCAACACCTGAGAGCAACCAAACATAAAATGACTCTTCTCACTAGTCCCTCCCTAACGTTTTAGTCTAGTTTTTATTTTGTTGACAAAATTGTCAGTATATTTAGTCCTAGTTTTAGTCATCACAGCTTAGATTTGATTTAGTTATTGTCAGTGAAAAAAACGCCAACGACAAACATTTTTCATCATAGTTTTAGTCGACGAAATCAACACTGCTCAGTACCAATGCAGAGTTGCAGACACATCTAATCAACTCATCTTAGCGATCCTTGACACATTTTTGCCATTCCTTTCACTATTCCACTGGCCGACTTCCTTCATTTTATTTTGAAGCTGTTACCTTGAAAGGAAAAGGCGTCTGGGTTTGGGGTTTTGCTTTTGCATAAATAAACGCCTCATTTGCCCTTGGGGAGATACCAAACCGACTGCTTTCGCAAAACAAGAGAAACCAATTAAACCGTGTCAGAGAATAACCGAGGCCTTAAAGGGCTCATATTTTCGCTCGCCGAAAATAACCAAACTTTCGTTGTGCGTCCAAGTATGAATTAGGCTTCAAAGCTGCCTGCAAGAGAGAGACGAATGGAGGCAGAGTTGGAGGAAAAGCAGACAAAGTGTAGAAAAATGTTGGCAAGAGGAGCGAGATGCCAACAGAAGTAAAGAAAGAAAGAAAACAACAGATGGAAATTATCCCCTAAGTGGGTGGCTTGGACAAAATGCACTTTGTGGAACGGTTCTATTTGTCTTATCAGATGCCGTCATGCATTTCTCTCTTTCAGTCTATTAGACCACACCAAGGCCACTAGGGGCTACTCACCATGTGAGAGAGAGGGGGAGAGAGAGAGAGAGAGAGAGAGAGAGAGAGAGAGAGAGAGAGAGAGAGAGGCAGACTGAGAGGCAGACAGACAGATATAGACAGATTCCGAGTCAAAGAGACAGACAGAAAGGGCTTATTATATGTATGGCTGGTTAAGTCTATGTTTACATGTTGAGGTCTTGGCATTTCCTTATCAGCGCTGCTCAATTACAGAAGAATCTGGGTGAATTTGTGCATCTGTGTGCGTGTGCGTGTGCGTGTGCGTGTGCGTGTGTGTGTGTGTGTACGTGTGTGTGACTGTGTGCAATGCATGCTACAATGGCATGTGTGTGTGTGTGTGTGTGTGTGTGTGTGTGTGTGTGTGTGTGTGTGTGTGTGTGTGTGTGTGTGTGTGTGTGTGTGTATGTGTGTGTGTGTGTGTGTGTGTGTGTGTGAGTACTGTACTGTAAAGCATATTATAGTCTGTGCAATAAAACACAAACCATAATCCACTCACATGTCCACGCTCCACTGAAAGCCTGGAATCATTGTGTGCAGTCCTGTGTAAGAATGCTTGTATTTAGGGCAGAAAGCCCTTATCTCCATATTTAAACGGTTTGTGTTTTTTGGTAAACGAATGTCCTACTTGATCATCCAACAGCGCCACACAAAAGCATCAAAAGTAGCAGATCCACAAGCTCGAAGCTTGTAGATCTGCTACTTTCGTCATTTGAATCCTGAAAAGTAACAGTTTTGGCCATGATGAGGTTTCCACACAACAGAGACGATATGGTTGTTGTCAGGTGGAAACCATGTATGTTTGTTTTGAATTTATCATTTTAAAACTGATTTAAACTAGTGAAAACAGCCGATCTACAAGCACACAACGCCTCGCGGTGCGAGGCGTTGTGTGCTTGTAGATCGGCTGTTTTCACTACTTTTGTGCGACAGCCTTGTATGATGAAGAAGGGCTTTACTTTGCGAAGAAACATACAAATTTGAAACTTGGAGATACGAGGTTTCACAGTGACTATATGCTGTAGGTTCACGAGGGGAATGTGTGTGCGTGTATGTATGAGAATGTGTACTTGTGTGAGAGCTTACCACCGCCAGCGCTCGTTTGATTGGCTTTGGGTTTAAATTTGGTGTATAGCGAGTGAGAGGTCAGCTTAGCGGTAATCAGTTTAAACGTAAATAGCCGTAGAGTCTGAACTACTCTAATAAGTCTGAATGAGAGACCTTGCACGACCAAGGACTGATGTGCGTGTGTGGTCATTTCTTCTCCGCATTGCACACTCCTGAACTTATTTAACTGCGTTGTTCTGTTGACTCCCTTTAGGCCCAAAGTTCTCTTGCTTCTCTCGTTCTTCCTCACCTGAATGTCATGGTCATTCTGAAGCGGTAAGAGGAAGAAGAGGCCACGGCTCACCTTAAGACTGCCATTAATCTCTGTTGTCCTCCAAGGACTAATTGTACTAGACATGCCACTAATTGCTCCGCAAACTCAAGTGACACCTGCATGCTTGCGGTAAAGTCTCACTGAAAAATAAGTCTAGGCTTGACAATTCATTATTTTTCATTATGGCTTAAAGTTTAAGTGTATAGATAGATGGTATCTGCACATTTCTAAAGTGACAATTGAAGGACTTTTTAATACCTCTAAAATGACATTGGTCAAATTGTCAAATATTAGAGGGAGAAATTGTGAAAATAGCAGATCTACATGCTCACAACGTCAGCAAGTAGATTGTCTATTTTCACAATAGAAGCGTGTTATAGAAAATGTAATGACTCAACTCTTAGTGCTTGTCAGGGTGGGGGGGTCCCCAGTTCAAATATGATTATGTTGGGGGTCGCTGCCTGAAAAGGTTGAGAACCACTGGCTTAACACATTGAAAAATATGTAATTATGTTTCAGCAAGCACTTGACACATTGAGAATACGACATTCTTATTCATTGAGACATCATATTCAGTTGAAAATACATTCTGTAATTTCTCTATTTTATGTGTTACAAAGTATTAATGAGCTCTTCAGGCAGCTGTCACCGTGCCTCCCTCTCTCACTCCCGTACGCTGCTGACTGCACTCACTCTGGACACTTGCCCTTGCAGGACGGCCATTGACATTCTAATGGGCTTTGGGGAGGCTTTCAGTGGGCAGAATTAGAATGATACCGTTAGCCATTACAGCCGGGCGGGCGGGTGAAGGAAGTGGAGGGAGGGAGGGAGGGAGGGAGGGGAGGCAGTGTGTGAGAGGTGAATGGGAGGAGGAGGAGGAGGAGAAGCAGACACGCAGAGGAAGAACTATTGTCGTCCAATTTCCTCCTCCTGTCTCACAAACACGACCATGTGACATGCCTGCCCACTCGCCCCGAGACTGTGAGAGACGGAGAGGAGGAGAAATAGAGGAGGGAAGGAAAGGGGCTGTGTGTGTGTGTGTGTGTGTGTGTGTGTGTGTGTGTGTGTGTGTGTGTGTGTGTGTGCGTGCGTGCGTGCGTGCGTGCGTGCGTGCGTGCGTGCGTGCGTGCGTGCGTGCGTGCGTGCGTGCGTGCGTGTGGGAGTGGGGAGAATGAGGCTAATAGGGTCTTATAATTGATTCCATTGATCTGTCAGTCAATCAAACTCGGCCTTGGTTTCTTTTTTATCTCGATTCCTAGTTGTCCTTTCCTGCTGTCTACGCTCTTCTCCTTTTCCTATCGTCTTCCCTCTTTCCTTGATCCTTCCCCCTCTCTCAGCACATTCTATGCTTTCCTCTCCCGCTCTGACCTCCGGTTGGTGATGATCAGGTCAACGGCAGATCAGCTGGACTGTCAGGGAAGCGCAACCCTTTTAAATGTGTATGTGCGTGCACGTGTGTTCCGCGCCCCCGCGTGCGAGTGTGTGTGAGCGTATCGTCCTCGGTAATGATGCTGGCACGGTCTTACCTAACACAAACACACAATGCAATCTGTGGGAACTTCCTTTTCCTACTGTAGACTGTAGTCTACTCCAGAGCAACCCGAGCCGCGTTATGCGTGTGTGTGTCTTATTATAAGAGAGAAGCCAGCCGATGTGTACGTATCCATTACGTTCACCGTTCTATTTCAGGCCAATCGCAAGTCTTTTGAAATGAGGCTATATAGGCTACACATATCTTCTCTACAGTGTATGTCGCCTCTGTCATTGCACGCGCACACACGCTGTCACGCTCCCATGTCACCTACACAGCTGAAACATGGCTTCTACATGGCAGATATGGCGCTGGTGGCCGTACTGTTCTGCCATAGGGAATAACATTGTGTGTTGTGTGTTCTTTCCCCCCAGCATTAAGTGTGAGTGATTGTGTGTATCCTTATTCCATTAATTCATTAGGCCAGGAAAGGAAAGGAGTGGGCATGATATTCTGTTGGTTCTGATAAGCAATATTTTTGTGTGTGTGTGTGCGTGGCTGTGTGTGTGTGCGTGTGTAATACCGAGAATGGGTGGAGAATGGAGTGCCAGGTCCATTTGCCTGTGGAGGTTGTTGTTTTGTGTCAGTGTTTGGGCAGGCAGGTAGGTAGGTATCCACTAAGTATACCAATAAGACAGACGCTCTAAGGGCGAGAAGCAACCTCGCCCTGAGACTGACACAATATGTCCATATTTCAGCATTCCCAGATATGGGCTTAATATTGATGACATCAGGGATCTTGGCCATATGTGGACAGTGCATAAGACATCACTGACACACAGACCATATATGGGCATTCCCAGATATGGGCTTAATATTGATGACATCAGGGATCTTGGCCATATATGGATTGTGACATGAGGCGTGATGCACGGACGGACAGACATGATCTGAAGGTTTTCATACTAAATGCGGCCTGCGGTCACAATGAATACAATTACATTTCTTTTTTTTTCTCTTTCCTTTAGTTGTCAAGACAAGTTAGTATTTATAACACACATCTCTTTATACAGTAACACCCTTGCGATTGACTTACAAACAGTAGCTAACAGTAGCTTCTCCGGTTTCTCTCTCCGATCTATTCGTCTGTCATCCCATCCTTAATATAAACCCTAACCTTTGGGACTAGAGGGGTGTCAAAGTGAGAGATTCCACTCAACTCCTTCCCTCTGTGCCTCAGCTCTATAGTGACGCACAGCAGGTGGAAAGTAACTAACTACATGTACTCAAGTAATGTTTCTTAAGTTCAATTTTGAGGTATTTTTACTCTACTGGACTTTTTCCAATTTACTTCTACTTCACTACATCTCAGAGGCAAATACTTTTACTCCACTACAATTATTTGAAAACCTAAGTTACTAGTTACTTTGCAGATTTAGCAAAACACACATTAACAACTTCAGCCCTGTTTGAACTTTGGCCTTTTGAAAATAGCAGATCTAGCTTCCTATTTTGAAACGATTTGTATACATTAGAACATATGTGAAGTGGGACATTCTGCATAATGACTATTACTTAGAATTTGGATAGCAGACTTTTACTTGAAACAGTGTAATTATTGCTACTTTTACTTAAGTAAAAACACATTTTTTAGTACTTCTTCCCATCACTGGTGACGCTCAGACGGTATAGTCATGGACTACAACACCCAGCAGCCACTGGGGCGTCTCAAAAGGTCAATGAGAGGACCTTGGGATGTGAAGAAACCCAGGGGTTTCGGGGGTTTCAGGCAGAGCGGTTTTGGTGTAAGGAGTGTATATAAACTTGAAGCGCTTCCTAAACCCGCGTGACTCAGCTATGTGTGGCGTTCCAGGAACTTGGGGAACTACAGCGTGCATGGGGTGCCCACACGACGACGGAAGGTGCCTGAGGGGTTAGAGTTCAAAGGTCAGAGGTCAGACCTCCCCACTCCTGCCCTGAAACAGAACTGCGATCAGACTGCGGGCACAGATGTCAGCAGCTCTCTGTCAGATTGTGTCACTCGGGTGACTGTGTGTGTGTGTGTGTGTGTGTGTGTGTGTGTGTGTGTGTGTGTGTGTGTGTGTGTGTGTGTGTGTGTGTGTGTGTGTGTGTGTGTGTGTGTGTGTGAGAGAGAGAGAGAGAGAGAGAGCACATGTGGCTGTGTGGGTGTGGAAGTGCATTGCTGTGGTCGGGACTGGCTACTTCAGTGCTGCAGCCGTTTCCAAACCACACAGAGTCTTTTCAAAAAATGTCCCAAGAATCCAAATAAACAAAACAAAAAAGAATCTAACCCTTAACCGTACCGGCACCCATGGATTTATCCCTGACCTTTAGGGAAGGGGGGAGGGGGAAACTGTTTAGGAATCCAACGCACACACATACACACGTCACACCACGAAGCGCATACACGTGCACTGTTACAGATGTGTTTTGCCCTGCATATTATTTACCTTTTGTTTTCTGCGAGCTGCTACGCACGCATGCCCACGCATGCACACACAGACACAGACACACACACACACACACACACACACACACACACACACACACACACACACACACACACACACACACACACACACACACACACACACACACAGAAGCGGCTGAGGTCAGCAGTGCGGGGGTACAGCCATGAATCCCCCTGTCCTTTTTGCCAGTGTGTGTGAATGCCCAGCCACGGGCGGCCGGGGCCCCGCCGGCTGAAGCATGTGCTTACTCAGAGGGATTTTTATTCACAGGAATAAATGCCTTTTACATGCAGGCACCTGTTGGGACACCCATCTGCAGGGGGTCTTTTTTTCTTTTTTTATTATTATTATTATTAGTTTTACAGGCACCAGTAAGGGCAGCCTATGGGGCTGAAGGCTTGTCGATGTTGGCACTTGCGTCGCCACTTGTTGGTGTGAAAGTCGATTTTCAACCACTTACTTATACTTAGTTGAGCGGAGTCGCTCAGGGCTCTGTACTAAGGGACCCTGATGTTTTCCCTCTGCAGAGCTGACATTTGACCCAGAATAGGGATCAAGTTGTCGACATTGTTTCATGGGTAATCAACACTCGTCCGTATTGTGTGACAACAACATTACAACATCACGCAACGTGTGAACATGCGTAGAGTCTGTCCGGTGCCAGATTTTTCTGTCCATTGCCGAAAACCGGCAATCATGATTTAGAGTCCTAGTCCTAGACTCTCTAGGTTCCTTTAGGGGGGTCTAAATTGACCCATACAAGTCTGTAACTCTAACAGTATACAAATGGAACGAAATGGACCCTGACGGGTCCATTTGGTTCCATTTGTACACTGTCAGAGTTAAGGGGAGACCTTGAAATGTATTACACTGTCCTATCCCACTATCAAAAAGTGCAAATCAATTCTAATCAACCGCACGTCGTTCTTTCTACTTCCCCGCTGTATCGCGTGACACTGCGACTTGAGGGGACAGAAGTGTACATTGACACTGCACTGCTGCCTGCGTGGACTGGATAGGGAAACCCGAGCACTGCCCCCCGGGGGCCATGCATGCAGAGCAGGGCAGGCTACAGTATTTGGCTATAGCTGGGGCTGGTAGGTTGGTTATAGCTATAGCTGCACGGCTGGCTGGGCGTTGCTGCTCTTGTTGTCACCATAATGGCATTATTACCCCCCAGGACAAAGGCCTGGGCTGAACAGCCTTTGAAACCTGATGATACTCTCTCTCCCTCTGTCTCTTTATATATAATGCACTCCTTCTCCCTCTCCTCTTTTCTTTCACGGCTGCATTCCTCGCTACTTCATCCCATCTCTCTCTCTCTCTCCCTCTCTCTAGATGGATAGATAGACCTTCATTGATCCCCGCGGGCGGGGAAATGGCTGTACCGCAGTTATGAAACCCAGGGCGGGTGCAGAAAACGAGATACAGCGCTCTCTATTTTCTCTCTCTCTCTTTATCCACGCACAACAACAGTGGGGTCAGCTGACTCGCAGCGTTCCTTGGGGGGGAAGGGGGAGTTCTAAATTGACCCTTTAAAGTCTGCAACTCCTCTGACAGTGTACTAATGGAACCAAATGGACCCCGACGGGCACTGTCAGAGTTAAGAGAGGTGGGGGCCTTGAAATGTAAAAGTTAGAGAACCACTGCGCTACATGAATGCTAAGCTGCCACCAACTCTCACTGCACTTCACCGCGTGTATGTGCGTGCGTGCGTGCGTGCGTGCGTGCGTGCGTGCTGTTTGTCTGGGTCAAGTTTAAAAAACAATAGATGCTAGAGCTAGCGGTGTGTGAAGTGAATGTGGACCAGGTCAGCCAGTTTCTCTCTGTATGTAAACAGGACAGGGCCTCCTCTGTGCAACTGCAGTCAAGATAAGGGAACGGGGTGGCCAATATAAAAAGACACAGATGTAGACGATAAGCCCTAACGATACAGACCACAAACACAGCAGCACACACACACACACACACACACACACACACACACACACACACACACACACACACACACACAATAATACCAAAGCTCGTAAGTTAGCGTAACAGCCACGGCTGTAAACGACTGACAGATACTCAGCAGGCGTCCGGAGCCCCCCGAAAAAGAGAGCCTCCCTTTTTATCTTTTTTTTTGTGCCCCTCCTGTCCCTCAGTTTGCTCTCCCCTCCCCCCACCTCCGTCCATCCATCCATCCCTCCATCCGCCCCGTCCTCCTTCTGTGTCCGTGTGGGCTTGTGTAGTTAGCGCTCGTTAGCGGGACAAAAGCACACTGAGATGCATCAAAAGCGCCATTGTTCCCTGAGACAGTGGAAATCTCCCTGAGCCCCCTACACCCTCCCCCCATGCACGCGCGCACACACACTGACACACAAACACACACACACACACACACACACACACACACACACACACACACACACACACACACACACACACACACACACACACACACACACACACACACACACACACACAGAGGCATTGTATTACTATACTTGTGAAGACATCCAAATGTTAGGACAGCATTGAAAATAGACAGAGAAGAGCAACTCTCAGCTATTTCACGGTATGTGACATCGCCACACAACTAAGTATACAATAGGAAAAACTCTATCCCAACAACCCATAAACGCAACCTCTAATTGCCTACTCTAGTCCTAACCCTATAACCTCAACCTCAGTCTTTTTCTTAATCGTAATCGTCTCATGTTTTTGAATCATAAAACAACAACCGTTTCTTCTTGTGAGGACCGCAGGAAAATGGGTCCTCGCACAACAATGTCTGTTTCTCAAATTCATGCATGGTGGGGGACATTTGGTCCTCACAAATATAGTAACACAAGTACACACACACACACACACACACACACACACACACACACACACACACACACACACACACACACACACACACACACACACACACACACACACACACACACACACACACACACACACACACACAGAGGGTGTCTGTATGACAGTAGAAAGGAGGCCCACAGTCAGGGACAAACGCGGGGTCCTTAATGAGGTATCCCAGCCCTCGGACAGATGGCTGCATGCTCTGTTATGAAGAACCACTGTATGTGATGATCTGTCGCCTACAGGCCGTCTCTCTCTCTCTCTCTCTCTCTCTCTCTCTCTTCATTTACATGAAGTGCTCAGACAGTAGGTAGGAAGGACTCCACAAAGGGGAGAGCATTGTAATGTTGTCCCCGACGCTCTTTAGATGCCCAAAACAACAAGTATAGACAACATTCCTGGCCGATTGCAGGAGGGACGCCCCGCCCCCAAGTCGAAAGGGAACTTCCGGGTTCTCTCTGTCAGGCATGCATATAAACGTGTTGCCAAGTCAATTTATTTACCTAAACTATCTTGTTTTTTTTGCTTATTTATATTGCAAGAGTTGGCTTGTTTGGCTTATTTCTCTCACAAATTTTGGCAACACTGCCCAGCGCTGCAGTAAAAGATTATGACAATGAACTGAAAGGGTTAAACCAACGGAGGTTTTTTTTCCAGCTGTCAGATGGTGCGGTGACTGCGGTCATGGTCTCTTGATATGCAAGCGCACCGCTATCTTCGATGTTTTTATTCTATCTACACCAGTTAATAGTATTGATGACATCCTTAACATATCCTAAACTCAGCAAACTCCCCAGAGAAGCAGCACGACTCACAACAACAACAACAACAACAACAAGGTAAAACTCTCATGCTAGCTAATTAGCCTTGTTAGCTACGATCTTTTACTGTATGGGGACTACTCTTGTTACAACTAAGTACAAGTTATTTTCACTTGTGACAACACAACATTGATTATAATTGAAATACAAGCTCTTCGCTGTTGTGTTGTATCTGTGAATGCAATTGTTTTCTGTCTTTCAGACCTGTACTGTACGTCCAGGACCAATGAAGCCAGATGTGAGGGTCTCCTCATCATATTTATTGCAATAAAATATTTATACACACTTTTCTTTGACTTGTCCATGCCTTTTTTTTTTACTGTTGAGGGTTTCAAATGTTGTACTGTATATTGTGTTATTGAGATAAGGAATGTTCCCAATGATGCTTTGAAGGAATGCTTTTAAACACTTGTCATTTTCAATTAATCCAGTTTGTTTTTGTATCTATTAAAGCCAAATGTATTCATTGTTTTGACGTGACAGTTTAGGATTTAATGATTAAATGAGCATTAAATATGAATGGATATTTATATTGCCTTGATTAGGATTAAATCGATGATTTACAGTGATATAGTGAAATGAACACAGCATAGGATGCACATAATAGGTGGGCTAATGTGTATTATGTCTATTCTGGAGTGGGTTGAGTTGTTGACAGGCCTATTTGTAAAAACATTAATGCATATCACACAACACAAGCCAACTGTGACTTCATCCCAGAACAGAGGAGAATGGAGATGACAACGTTTGACATGATCAACCAGCGTTCTGAAGGGAAAAGGTTTGCTAGCTAGAAATCATACAACATTCGCTTCCATGAAATACTGATTAGGTTCAATGCTTGCTTTCAAATACACAAATCTGTTTATTTGTAGGCCTATATCAATTCAATTCAAAGGAGCTTTATTGGCATGAGAAGACATGTTTATATTGCCAAAGCAAGTGTCAAATAAAATAAAAACAGTTTAAAATGGCGAACATATAATATGACATGCAGTTGGAGGGAGTACAGCATTGTGTAAAAAGCTATGTCGCATTGTGACATTTTATATATATATATACAGGGTATAAAGCTTTTGAAACAATTTAAATAGCGTTATTTTTTAAGAAGTTTGCATATGAAAAAAGGTAGTTTCATGACAGTACACTAGTACAAGGTCAACTAAAAGCATACGCCCAAGAAAGCCTATGGCAATTGTTTCAATTGAGATCTCTTTTTTTTTTCCTCCAACTCATAACATTGAATGATGGCAGAACAGGTGTGTATCGTCACAACTCATTTATTTATCAGCAGAGTGGATGAGTGTTGCCATTAAGTGACATTGTTAACATAAGTTACAAAGTAAAATTACAAAGTAAAACAATCCCGTCTCATTAGTTAAGAGGAGAATCAGATCAGATGAACGTAAACAGGAAATCGCGCTACGATCAAGCCCAAAAAAGGGCTTCCGGTCGGAAGTAGGGGGCGTGGCCAGGCATGTTGTCTATATGTGAAACTATTTTGTGCTAAAAGATATAAGATGTCATCATCGCTGTCTGGGTAGAAACCTCTTATCTCTGTGTTCTAACTTTTTCTTGTGTTTTTACTTTTTCATAAATGAACAGCCTACTTGATCACACTACAGCAGTGGTTCTCAAACTGTGGGTCAGGACCCCCAGAGGGTTCCCCACATTATTTTGGGGGGTCCCCAGGCGTTTAGCTAAACATTGTTTTCTCACTCAACAGTAAACAGACCAACATACAGTATAAGTGTATACAGGGTATCTGCACATTTGTAAAGTGACAATGTAAGGACTTTAAAGACGTTTTTAGTACCTCTGGTCAAACATTGGTCAAATTGTCAAATATTAAAGGTGGTACAAGCTCGGTCACGCTTGTGGATCTGCTACTTTTGCTTTTTTTTTGTGTGAATCCTGAAAAGTAACAGTTTTGGACATAATGAGGTTTCCACCCCACAGAGAGACGTTATCTTTTGTCCCAATAAAAACATTCCAGACAGTTTTTGTTGTGGTAATTCCCATTATCGGGCCAATGGTGAATATCCTCACGCCTTTCTGAGAGAGTGCTTACAGTGCCTGTGTGGGTACATTCTCACACCTCTACGAGCAACGACTAAAGTTTAACAGGCTGACATTTTTGCACTTCAATTGATCATGAAAGGGACCAAGGATTGGCACGTCTCTCACTTTCTTGAGCCACAAGTCTAGCTAGTCTGATGACAGAAGACTGGCAGTGTTGTTCAGGGATTTTCTTTTTTTTTTTTACTAAAATGGGTTAAAAAGTAGTACAGTTTGACTTTGTGCCACAATGGGCTTGTTTTATTTTAGGAACAGACTCTCACGCATGTTGCTATTTTGTATGTGTCCTTTTTTTATGCACCTTATAATTTTAGATGGTTTCTTTTGTATTCTTTTCTCTCTCTCTCTCTCCTTTTCATTCATGCTGTTATCCTTGCTGTACCTCTGTCTGTGTGGTCTGAAAACAAAACTATCTACTAGTTTTACAGTGCATTTGTACAAAATAAATGAACCATATTGACGAATTTGTCTCTCTTATAGCGATTATCTGCTGGGTGTTTGGAAAGAATCTGAATTTGTCCATGTTCACAAACTATATTTTAGTGGCATTTCAAGGGATTTGTATCATTTACTCTTGATGATTATCGCAAAATAAATTGAGAATCATAGATATTTGGGCCAGGATACTCATGGCATGACATTGTCATATTGCCCCATGACTTCTATGTGCTTGTATACGACTACTATGGAACCAAATCATCCGATCCTGATAGACGCAAATAGACAATGGGGGTTTGCTGGAGAAGAGTGTTGTAGGAGTGAGAGGACAGTAGGAAGACGGAAGGAATGACAAACTTCTTTTTTAGCAGGCGGTAAATGGCCGTTAGGCTGTTTATCAAAACACCTCCGACCGTGCCCACACAGAATTTCCCTAAAAAGATGCTCATTTGCATCCACCCACTGAAACACAAACACAGGCTGGAACACATGCAGCTACTGCTTGCTAACAATAGTTTATGGTGGCCAGGTCCAGCCCAGTCATCCACATTTACCTAAATGAGCAGTTTGGATGTGTGCGTCAGTGTGTGTTTACCTGAGAGTGAGACAGAAGGGTCGTAATCAACGGGCGAGAGACAGACAGAGGAAGACAGACAGACAGGGAGACAGGGAGGAAAGGGAGACAGAGACAAGCTTAGCTTGACCACAGCGGTTGTTGCCCAACGGTACACTAGACTGGTGTGGGGCCTTTTGTGCACGTTGAGTCTTTGTGTCAGCCGACAGAAAGAAAATGTAGTAAAGAGACAGATGAATGAGTCTGGTTTGTATACCAGCACACATGCACACACTCACGCACGCAAACACACGCGCACACACACACACACACACACACATGCGCAGACACCATCAGTCAAACTGATGGCTGCAGCGTTGCCCACGGGCAAACCACACATACAGTATAACACTCCCACACGTTTCAAATCCGGCCGCAGACGGCTCACACGTGCTGTCCAGAACATGCAAGGACGCACACACACACACACACACACACACACACACACACACACACACACACACACACACACACACACACACACACACACACACACACACACACACACACACACACACACACACACACACACACACACGTCTTTAGGCTCTATAGCGCCCATCTAATGACAGCTCTGGGCACTCCCTCTCCCTCATAAACCACATGGGTCTCACACACACGCACGCACACACACACGGACACACGCACCCACACACGTACACACACTCGCTAGTCGTTATACATGCACACCTCTAATCATAAACCATCACACGAATACCGACACAAACTCCAGGGCTTTTATTTAGCCATCATGCCAACAGCCTCAGAAAGCCAGCCACATGTCAGAGTGATGCACACACACACACACACACACACACACACACACACACACACACACACACACACACACACACACACACACACACACACACACACACACACACACACACACACACACACACACACACACACACACACAAACACACCACTGCCGCTAAACTAACAAGCACATAACTCTTGTAAAGGGCTGGCTGCTGCCCTTTGGCCAAAGCTGCCGTGAACCTCCAGTGATCTTTATCTCATTACATAATAACAGCAGAACGCCTCTGCTGCAGGCAGCGACTCCTCATCCTCCACACACACACACACACACACACACACACACACACACACACACACACACACACACACACACGCGCGCGCCCAGTGACCACAGCCCCGCTACAGGCCATTGCCCTGAGGCCAGTGATAACAGAGTGTAAGCAAACCCTGAACACCACATGCATGTTGACCGTCTACTACAGCGAGTTCAGCTGAGGTACCTTCACTGTCACCAGATGAATGTTATGTTGTGTATTATTATATGTTGCACCGTGTGCCTGTCTCCTCTCTCTTTCTGTGTATGTGTGTGTGTGCGCGTGTGTGTGGTAAATGTCATGGGGAGATGACTGCAGGCTATTATCCTAACCTACGCACGTGAGTCTATCAGTCTGACACATGACCTTTTAAAAAGAAGAGTAGGGTGAGAGTGAGAGTACAGGGAATAAAAACCCATTTGTTTTGTCGTGAAGTGCATTTTGAATCGCACCTGTTATGTGTGAAATGAGCTATTTACTGTAAATCAAGTTTGCCAATGCTCATGGCTAACGGAAGCACAAAAAAGTAATTAAAACACATTTAATTTTGATGGTAATTCTAACTGGCTCCATTGTCTATTGCAGTGGTTCTCAAAGTGGATTTCATGGACTCTCTATGTTCCTTTAAGGGGGTCTAAATTGACACTTTGACAGTGTACAAATGGAACCAAATGAACCCTAACTGGTCCATTTCCATTTGTACACTGTCAAAGTTAAGGGAAGACCTTCAAATTTTAAGTTTTGAGAACCACTGGTCTATTGTATACTGCACATTTAACTTGCACAAATTGATCCAAATGGACCCGTCCATTGCATAGACAATTTCCAGCTTCCTTGTGGAGTCCAGTGTATGTTGTTGCATCCTCCCTCCTCTCAGCCAGACTGAATTAGAACCCCTTGTGGGTGTTTTTGGTCTTTAAAGATCAGGGTCAGTGCTTTTGGACACGCGGTGGTGTTTGGGTTCATGTGTTGGAGCCTCGACACCCACAGTTAAGTCAGATTATAGTCATCCAGTGTGCAACAAGCACCACTCTCATGGAGCTTTTTAGGAAGTTGTGCTTTCCGAGAACCAGGTATTTTTGCTCGTGTTTTGGAACCAAGATGTGAAGTCTGGGTTGTGTCCAATTCCGTTCTTTTTTTTTCCGTAATTTCCTCTTTCCTCTTTCTCCACTGCCTTTTTCTGTCATGGCTGATTTATTGTAGCCCCCCCATACCGAAAATACCAGATCTACACGATCACAACACGGCACGGTGCAAGCCGGCGCCGTGATCTTGTAGATCTGCTATTGTCGGGGCACGGGGGACAACCGGTGTGCGACGACCTGTACTCTGTCTTTAAAGTGATCGAGGAAGAGGCCAAAGGAGGGGAAAGGGAGAGAGGGAGGGAGAGAGAGAAGGGGGGAGGTTAAGGGGGACAGAGGGTAGAATGGAAATGGGCTGTACGGCAAAAAAGAAAAAGAAAAAAAGAAACGTACAGGATTTTATTTCACAACCACACCTACGTCCGACCGACACTACCTTTCCGCTTCCCACCCTTTCCTGAGCTCCCCTACACACACACGCAAACGCACACGCACACACACACACACACACACACACACACACACACACACACACACACACTGTGACACACACACACACACACTCAGGCGCTCGCCATGCCCTCGCTCGTTCACTCACTTAGAAAATTGCGCCAGATGTCACATCAAGAAGCACAGAGCAGCAGCAGCAGCAGCACCGCTGCAGCAGCCAGATGAAGAATTTGAGCAATTCTCGGAAAATATTTGCAGAGCGGCTCAGGGGTTGAAGTGGCTTGATGGCTGCCGGCGAGGCAGAGGTTAAACCTTCCCAGCTTTAATGAGGGGCCGTCTGACGGACCGCTGTAATACTATATAGGAGCTAATGGAGGAGGAGGAGGGTATAGGGTTAATTTCTATAGGGTCTGTTATGAAGCCAATTCCTCTGGGAGAATAAAGGTTAACAGAGGGACCTCCCCCCCCCCCCCCCCCGCCCTCTCTCCATGGAAACTCACATCACCAAACACCTGACCCGCCTGCTGGGACAGATGAGAGCCCAGATAGGCAGGCCTACGTAGCAATATCAGATGCTGATGGAAATTGGCTTTCTTTATGAGGTCGCTTGGAGTCTGCGTGTGTTTCTCTCTGACTCGGTTCTCGAAGTATTCATAAGAAAAGAAGAAACAAAAACGCTCTCTGCTTTTTAAGCCCTGGAGGCCATCGCATACCGTTTCTGTCGGCTGGAACCCTCACGCGAACCTCAAAAACGGTTACTTTTCAGGATTCAAATCATTTAAAAAATGGCAAAAGTTGCAGATCTATACAAGGTTGAACAGCTTGCAGATCAGTGTACTTTTGTGGGACACTCTATCTATAGGATCAAGTAGGATGTTTAATTACGAAGAAACACAAAACGTTAGAATATGGAGAGGTTTTTCTGAATGCCTCTTGTTTTTTTCCAAAGCACTAAAAGTCAGTGGAATCACAGCACAGTCTTGGGACAGAAGAATGAGATTATGCATCGCAAGAGCAACCCTGGGGGCTCGAATCCTTGAACGTCATCCAAAGCCATGTTAGCCCCTGTCCCTCTTTTTCCTCTCTCTTGCTGTATGCCCGTGCTCGCACACACACACACACACACACACACACACACACACACACACACACACACACACACACACACACACACACACACACGCACTCTCTATCCCCCATTGTGTAAAACATAATCAGAGCTTAGGTGAGGGCTACTTTTAGAAAGTTGTCTTTCCTGAGAAATGTCACAAACTGGCGTCTCGCCATTGTGTCTCTCCCACAGTCAGCAACCGCTCATTAAACACTTAAAGCACAGCATCCGTATTCTGGGAAAACCATTAGCAGAAAATAGCAGATCGACAAGCTCACAGCGTGGCGTGTTGCTACGTGTTGTGAGCTTGCCGATCGGCTCTCTTCAGCGAAGATATTTAAAGCTGCGCTAACGTTAACTTTCCTCTAACACTCCGGATTTGAACCCGGTTTCCAGTGCAAGTGCCGACATGACCTTTAGTCCATGGGCCAGACGAGATGTCGGTATCAAAAAGGTGGCAAAGGTTATCATGCATTTTATAAAAGCTCTATATCAGTAGATTATATTTTGGTATGATAACCCTTTCTTAGACCCAGCTAAATTGGTGTTATCAGCCGCTAGAGTTGGTGTCCCATTAACATTACATTACAGGAAAAAAGGTAAAACAATTAATCTGCTTTTAGTAGCATAAGAGGGGTCAAACTAGGGGGTTTTCATGATGCCGAATCCATTGCAAGCATCTGTTTTGCACAAAAAACATTCCTTGGGCTATAAATGGCCTCAGAAGATGATGCATGTATGGGTGTGCATTCATGTTAGTCGGAGGCCTTAGGGTTTTATTTCTCATGCTAATCAGTCTAAAAGCGCCAAATTTTGCACAGATGTAGCCCAGGGTATGCTCTAATGATTTAGCTAGGGCGCCCGAGTCGGTGACCTTCGGGCTCCAGAAAACATCCACAAAACTCTGAAAAGTGATGACTCATCACTTTTCATCACTAAACCATTGTTTTTCTGGAGCTGTGGCGACCCCGAAGGTCACCGACTCGGGCACCCAAGCTAAATCATTAGAGCATGCCCTGGGCTACATCTGTGCAAAATTTGGCGCTTTTAGACTGATTAGCACGAGAAATAAAACCCTAAGGCCTCTGACTAACATGAATGCACACCCATACATGCATTGTCTTCTGAGGCCATTTATAGCCCAAGGAATGTTTTTTGTGCAAAACAAATGCTTGCAATGGATTCGGCATCATGACAAACCCCTAGTTTGACCCCTCTTATGCTACTAAAAGCAGATTATTTTTTTGATTTTTCCCCTGTAATGTAAAGTTAATGGGGCACCAACTCTAGCGGCTGATAACACCAATTTAGCTGGGTCTAAGAAAGGGTTATCATACCAAAATATAATCTACTGATATAGAGCTTTTATAAAATGCATGATAACCTTTGCCACCTTTTTGATACCGACATCTCGTCTGGCCCATGGACTACTTTGACACCATCTAAATGTCTCAATAGAAGAGTAGAGAGACAAAATATGACCACCCCAGTTGTATGTCGTCACTGGCGGGCAGAAACCTCGTATCTCCAAGTTTCAAATGTGTACGTTTTTGGGTAAAGTAAAGCCCTGCTTCATCATACAAGGTTGTTGCACAAAACTGGTGAAAACAGCCGATCTACAAGCACACAACGCCTCGCGTCGCGAGGCGTTGTGTGCCGATCTACAAGCACACAACGCCTCGCGACGTGCTTGTAGATTGTCTGTTTTCACTAGTTTAGTTATTTTTTTAGATGATAAATACAAAATGAACGGTTTTGGACATACATGGTTTCCACCCGACAACGACGATACGTTATATTGTATTAACAGACTCTACCATACAGATTGGACCAAATAAAAATGGATCCATAAAACATAGTTCCACTTTAATGTAGAGCAAAAACAGAATAGTTCCTATCATAGTGCCCTGAGGGACTCCGCTCAACAACGTACGTGGTTAGAAACCTGATGATGGGAAGAAGCCCACTGGGACAATGTGTGACGCAATGCATGTACGTGTGTATGAAGGCAGCATTCTGCGTTCAGGTCGGTCGTACATAGGAGAAAAGTATGAAACTCCCAAGGCCTGCAGTCTTGTTTGTATATTTATGATGTTTGTGCGTGCTTTTTACTACGTCGCTAAATCACCCGTCGCTACTCAGTAAGGTTCGGGAGCTTGGCCAAGTTCATAGGAGCAGATGTGTGTACATTCATCTGCCAAACTCATATACTGTGTAACGACGACGCACCGCTTTAACCTCTCACTGAAAAGCTTTGTATATTTCGTTGCATGGAGAATAGCAAATAATCCATTAGCCGTCATTAGCGCACTGCAAAACCCCGAATTTGGCTCAGAAGGGTAATTCTTTTACACACACACGGGTAAATTAGGATTTTTGCAGGGGTTGGGCTGGGCATCAGAAGCACGACACAGGAATCGAGTCCTTTGATGAACTCCTGGGTGGCTTTTCACACATGCACGGATTTAGTATGTCTGTGTGTGTGTGTGTGTGTGTGTGTGTGTGTGTGTGTGTGTGTGTGTGTGTGTGTGTGTGTGTGTGTGTGTGTGTGTGTGTGTGTGTGTGTGTATGCGACTGTGCGTGGTAAATGTCATGGGGAGATGACAGTAGGCTATTATCCTGACCTACGTACGTGAGTCTATCAGCCTGACATGACCTTCTGAACGAGAGAGTGAGAGTACAGGGAATAAAACCAATCCATTTAACTGTGAAGTGCGTTTTGAGTTGCACCTGTTAGTAAGAAACGAGCTACAATTGTTCAATTGAGCCAATTTCGAGATTTATCTTTAAACCCATCGACACTTGCGTACATCCCAAATCCATCCACAACAATAGCCAAACATGTAGCACAAGTCGGCATGGATTAGATGTGTGCCTGGAGGGCAGACGTGCATACACTACAAAAGAGTGTCAATAACCTGTGTGTGTGTGTGTGTGTGTGTGTGTGTGTGTGTGTGTGTGTGTGTGTGTGTGTGTGTGCACGCGTGCACGTGTGTGTGCACACGTATGCGTGTGTGTGTGTGACACCAGCTGGCAGATGGCCTGAGTGTGCACCTAAACATGAGAATTAATAAAAGGGTAATGCAATATTTATTAATGACCTCATTCTATTGTGTACTGTATGTATCTCTCTCCCTCTTTCCTCTCTGTCAGACATGCAAAACCCTCTCTCTCTCTCTCTCTCACACACACACACACACACAAACACGCACACACACAGGGAACAAACCCCTTTGAAAACCCTGCATGCTTCCCTGTCGTCGTCGTCCCACCCCCCCCCCCCCCCCCCCCCACACACACACACACACACACACCCGCATTCCTCCTCGTTCCCCCCATTCAGGACCCCCTGATAAGTCCCCCCCTTTCTCCTGCTTGTCTTTCTCATCCCCTCCCCCACACCCCCCCCACCACAACCCCACCACCACCAAAGCAGGCCAACCAATCAGCCACTCCACGTTTAGCATAACAAAGAGGAGAATCCTTGTGTGACTGTGTGCGCATGCACAAGTGGCACTCTCACACACACACACACACACACACACACACACACACATACTCTCTCTCTGTGCGTGCAACCGTGCATGGGTGTGTGTCAGTGTTGCCATGTCCGCTTATTATAAGCAAGTTAAGTTTGGACTTGTTTTTCTGTAAAGTTGCTTGTAAACGTTGGTAGAACTTTGCGGGTTGTGTTTTTTGGGGGGCTTATTGTTTCCAGTGTAGATGCTTATTTGGGCTAGCTTGTTTAAACCCGTGGTTCTCAAATGTATTTTTCTAATTAATGTGCATTTGTCGGCGGACGCCCATCTAAAAGGATCTTGTTATAGGGCAGGGATCCCCAAACAAGATTTGTGTTCTTAAAATGTTTCGCTTATTTTTCAAGGTTTATTTGAAAATAGCCGATCTAAAAGCTCATAACACATCATGTTGCGGCGCGACTTGTAGATCAGCTTGTAGATCTGCTATTTTGAAATAGCCGATGCATATAGGTTTAAAGTGCTTATGTGTCCTATATTAGTTTTCATCTGTTTTTGCAGAACACTGACAAGTGGCACGCGCGCACACACACACACACACACACACACACACACACACACACACACACACACATCTGCTCACTGCAGTGTGTGCGTGCATGTGTGTCCTCTATGAACGGCAACAAAACAGAAGAGACCCCACCAACAAGCCTGCAGCTTGGGTACAGTGTGAAGGAAGTCGGTTTACACAGGAAATTCGCTCCACATGGACTCAAAGCGTTGCCTACGTTTATATGGGTACAGATGAAACAGTGTATCTGTGTCTGAGGTCTCTTTAATAGGCAAACCAATATAAACCCCCACTGGAAAATTGAGGCCTGTGTCTGTCTGTCTGCCAGCAGCAATCTGCTGTGACTGCACCGCACCGCATCAATGGACCAACCAAACGGTCAGGCTTCAGCCATTTGTAATGTCTTAAGGAGCGTTTCTCAAACTTTTATATTTCAAGTAGCCCACTCTCCCCCATCCCTTCACTCTGACAGTGTACACATGGAACGGGTCCATTTGTACACTGTCAGAGTTACAGACTTGTACAAAAGGTCAGTTTACCACTCCCCTTGAGGAACCCTGAGAGTCCCTTGACCACACTTTGAGAACCACAGGTCTTGAGGCATTGTACTGTGATGTGTTTCTCACATACTGCTATATTAATGAGCAAACGTTTCACGTTTTCAAGGCTGTTGTTAAGAGCGACTCCCACCTGCTCCCCCTTAAGCCTGCTGGTCAGCCACTGGTCCGGTTTATTTTCTCTCTCCCTTTCTACCTGTCTCTCTCTCTCTCTCTCTCTCTCTCTCTCTCTCTCTCTCTCTCTCTCTCTCTCTCTCTCTCTGAGTGGAGACGCATTCCCTTGCTACAACACATGCTTAAGCAATTATTCCATGCATTCTCCCCCTGCTTCCCTGGACAGAGAGAGAGAGAGAGAGAGAGAGAGAGAGAGAGGGTGGGTGAGAAAGAAAGGAGAGACGTGATCCGATGTGGAGTGATCAGGGGCAGCTGGCCGAGGCTTTGCTATATGAGGTTCTGGAGGAGAAATGTGTAGAAGTTTGGGCTTGACTCCCTTAATCCCTCTCAGAGAGAGAGAGAGAGAGAGAGAGAGAAACAGAGAGGGAAAGAGAGAGCGAGAAAGTGGAAATGAAAAGAGAAGAGGGGGCCTTGCTGGCACTGGGAACTGAGGACTGGGCTACAGTGACAACGGCCAAAAGAAAATCAGCTTTCAAAGCCACACAAACACAAAAGCATGCGTGCGGGCGCGTACACCGCTTACACACACACACACACACACACACACACACACACACACACACACACACACACACACACACACACACACACACACACACACACACACACAGACACGTACGTACACACACACTGGATGAGACACTCATAGAATAACAAGTTGCGAGGACACGCTACCCAATGCATGTCACAAAGAGCATTGAGTTGTCTATGCTGGAGAAAATCCCCAATAGTGAATGTAAGAATCACTTGTAGTGAATCAAATCAGCCAATCTCTTGTTTTTTTTTTAGATTTTAGTTTTCTCTCTCCAGACATAACACATCCATATCTTTCTGTTTCTAGATTGTATGGACACAGACAGCTTTAACTGGAAAGGCATTGCATCTTCTCAGGGGTGGTACGGGGCAGGAGAACCGGGTTATTATGGCTGCACCATGCAGAGGCATGAGAACAGGGTTATGGGTGCACCTGAGGGGGGTCCCACACTCAGGCTATTTAAAGGGCAGTAAAAACGGGCAGGTTACAGTCAGCGCTTCAAACCGTTGATGCCCCCAGGCAGTGCAGGCATCACATACTGGACAGTATAAGCAGCAGCAGCAGGACCCAGAACTGTGATAATCAATCCTGTGTGATGATGTTCAGATGGACTTTGAAATGGATCAATATATTGCTGTGATACATTGCAATATTGTTGCTTTGCTAGTTTTATATCATCTCTACCTTTTGTTCTATGTTCACGTACTCAGTAAAAACAAGTCAATATGTGTGCTCACTGACGTTTTAACAAGTTATAACACTTTTTTTTTTAAAGTAGTAGTAGTCTAATAGCCTATTCATCATGCAGATGACAGTGTTATTTCCCAAACCATGAGTGACAACCATGGTAAACATTCAGTTTAAGCCTGATTTACACATGCATAGGTGCACACTGGTGGTGTTGCATGTCTAAATAGCAGATATACAAGCTCACAACTACGGTAGCTTGTACATCTGCTATTTACTGTTACTGCTATTTACACCGGCACGCAACTAAAGTAAACTGAGAGGCTTTTGTCAGTGTTTTGTTCGGCGCTTTCCATGCAGGCACGGTGGGGCGGTGTGTGTTGTAACCTAGTGTCTGATAAGCCCAAAGAGCCTGTGTTCTGTTGTCACTGATAACAAGGCAATAGACCATAGTTTTCAAATGATAAGCAGCAACAATTAACAATCATTAAGGAAAGCGCGCGGGTTCCAAACTGTTGGCTATTGGTCTCTTGTGCTTCTTGTGTTTAGTGACAAAATAATGTTCGTGAATTAGCCTATGATGAGGATGGCATTGTAAATGTGTGGTGCAATCTTAAAAGCTAAGTCCAGTTATTGTTTAAATTGATACATTCATTAATTTATGTTACAAAAGGACAACAAACTCACCGAGAAGTAGGCAGAAGATATCTAGCCCTATTAGCAGTTTCCTTTTGCTGTTGTCAATACCATTGTTGTTGTTTAAGGTAGAGGTTCCTCCGTTCCTTGTCTCTTGAGCCATGGCTTTCTCATACGTATAGTTTTGCATTTAGAGAAAGAACTCCCCTCAGTTTGTTCAGGTTTAAATCCCACGCCGATGCAAAAAGTTGGGTGAAAGAAACTCTCGTGTTGTCAGTCCAGTAAAGGGGGCAGCAGCAGAAGAATTGTCATGCAATTCTGAAATGGGAAACTAAAAACTTCCCAAAACTCGGTGGTCTCGTAAAAAAAAAGAAGTTTCAGAGAGATCAGCCGTGCGGTGCGCAGCCCCAGCGATGCGATCAGATGATGTCCCGTTCGTATTTTGAACTTTCAGAATAGAGGAGAAAACCCGAAATAAACTCGGCTGTATTTGGACAATCTTTAAAAATTAAATGCTCACCATCCGCGTCGCTGGTTGCAAAAAAATTAAAATGAAAGTTGTCTGAGCAACAAAAATGAATGGAAAGCCCAGCTCCCAGTTCAGATCGTTACTTTAGTAGTGTGGCTGAGAGAACTAGCGCTCCGCGCTGAGAGACGCTCTTGTTATATCAATCCTTCCTCTCTCCTCCTCCCCCTTTCTCTCTTCAAGTCCCCTCTCTCGGCGGCTTCAAGCCCTCCTCTTCCCCTCTCTCTGCTAGTGGAGGGTAATCACCTCCATCCCTCCGTGGAAAACTTTCTCTCTGAGTGTCCAGCTCCGAGGGTGCTAAAGGGTGGGGGGCGACGAGGGGCAGGCGCGCCTCTAGCGGTTGCGTGGGGGTATGACAGGCGCACCACAGGGGAGCTCGCCAGTAGAGCGCACCAGCCCACCACCACCACCACCACCACCACCGCACTTTTGGACCGCTGCCCGAGAAACAGTTTGCTTTCTGCAAATCTGCAACACACATGTCATCTATTTTAATCTGTCAATCTATCATGTTAACGCTTTCAAATGACAGGACAGGAGCATGTAAAGCTTATATGATGCATATAAGCTTAAGCCATAACGCTTAACTAGAATAGAATAGAATAGAATAGAATAGAATAGAATAGAACAAAACCCCAGAAGAGAAGAGAAGAGAAGAGAAGAGAAGAGAAGAGAAGAGAAGAGAAGAGAAGAGAAGAGAAGAGAAGAGAAGAGAAGAGAAAGTTGTCGAAGTTGTCTTCACAACGTTTGCCTCCTCCAGTTGCTTTCACAAAACAATAACACATTAATTCAGTGATTTGTTTTTGCTCAGTAAAAGTTGTGTTCTTTAGGCCACAAAGAATTACCTAAGTTGTTTTGACTCATAGTTGTACTTCTTTCAACAGCTATTCCACGTTTTCTATTTTCAAATTTTCTCTAAACCCTAACTTCGTTTAAGTAAAAAGTAAAACGAGTATAGGGACAATTTATGCTACTTGGACAACATAACATGGTCACCATGGCTGTCATTGTTCACACAGTGAAAACAAACAGTGACTTAATTCGCCTAACTTTGCATTATATGATGCAACAAGATAGATGACACATATGAAAAGGTACAATTCAAATGCAGAAAATGGCACTGCATAATGACTTCAAAGCTCAAATAGAGCAAACAGCATTCAATGCATCCACATGATTCACCCGCTTTGTCGAAGTGAAGTTCATAGTCATAGACATTATTCCATCATGAGGAGCTATCCGCAATATTATACAGGAAAATCAAGTAATAGGTCTACCCTTAGCGCTTGCTGCCATCTAGTGGTGGAAATGACGAATAATAATATTAGGCCGAAGACCACAATCAAGCGAATGGGGAACATGTTTTATTTATTATTTCATTGATTGATCGAATACTGTATTAGTCATGAATTTAAACAGCACGTGGGATAGTTCACACCAAAAATAACTTTTTTTTTTACCCCTATCGATTACTCACCCAATGGAGACTTGAATTCATGGATATTGTTTTGTTTTTGTCGCATTCCTAAGCCAATAATTTGATGACCAGCACTATGCCTATGGAGACACAAAGAGTCTGCTTTGTTCCCTATGGAGACACAAAAAGTCTCCTAAATTATTGGCTTAGAAAAGCGATGAAAACTAAAAAAGAAAAAAAAATATATATCCATGAAGTCTCCATCATGTATGGGGTGACAGTATCTGAGGGATTAGGAGTTTCAGAAGTAATGTTGGAGTGGCGTTAAGGCAGATCTTTATGCCCATATTTGGTGTTCCATGTTGGAGTGCCTGTTGGGCAGATCTTTATGGATCTTTATGCCCATACATGGTGTTCCATGTTCAGGCTAGTCTGTGATGTCAGTACTATGACGTCAGAGTATGACGTCTAATTTCAGCATGCTCATCTCCAAATTTGGGCATGCGGCTGTTCCCATGGTGGCGACAATGTTTAGTATCAGTGATGTCAGCATGACAGACGGTCAGACAGCGGACAGACATTCGGTAAATTAATAGTTGGATAGCATACAAAATTAACACAATAATAAATGTCAACAAACATGTATGTATAAAAGAGATGGGAAAAAATCATACAAATCTTTTAACGGATGGTGGTACGTCAGCACATTTTGGAGACAGAATAGTAGAATGCATATTTGTCCTAAATTTGTGTGGTTTTCTTTTATCATGATGTAACATACTGTAATAATGTGGTGAAATGGGTGAATCGTTCCATACAAGACCAAGACAACAATGGAGGCCTAATTGTTGGGTTACTTAATTTGGGTAGATAGATTCAAAGGAACCTTGGCTACAGGGACCTCACCCTCCAAGATACCATGGGATCTGGGAAGGGACAGCATGTCCATGAAGCATCAGGCAGGTCCCCTGGCTCACTCACCAGCAGGGACGTGCTGGGCCCCTGATTCAGCCGGGGAAAAATAGTTGGAGAGGCCCTCATTGCGCGCTATAGAGAGAGATCTCTCTCTCTATAGCGCTGCTGCTGCTACTCAAAGATTTGCCGTTTCACATCATGACAAGTGACAAGCCAGTGGGCCAATTACTGTACATGAGTTTCGTCATTGTCAGGTGGAAACCTTATGTGTCCAAAACCGTTTGTTTTGTATTTATCATTTTAAAAATGATTTAAACTAGTGAAAACAGCCGATCTACAAGCACACAACGCCTCGCACCGCGAGGCGTTGTGTGCTTGTAGATCTGCTGTTTTCACTACTTTTGTGCAACTGCCTTGTATGGTGAAGCAGGGTTGTTGCTTTGCAAAAGAGATACAAGGTTTCTGCCCGACAGTGACGATTTACTTTGTTGGCCGCCCAGCCCCCAAAATGGAACGAAGGCCGACATTTTATTTTGAATTTTTTCCTAATGGCCGGCCTGGACCGGCCTGGAATGAACCGGCCGTTCGGGAGTTGTCCCGCTTTTCCCAATGGCCAGCACGTCCCTGCATTACAGTAACACATGCAACGTGCAGATGGTGATGTGTAATCTGTACAGTGGGGGAAGTAAACTAAGTACATTTACTCCAGTAATGTACAACTTCAGTAGCCTATACACATTTCAATACTTTTACTTCTACTCCACTACATCTTGAGTAAAATATTGTACTGTTAGTCCACTACAATAATTAGAAAACTTTACTTTGATTTTGATTATTACTACGAAACAGACTAACCACTTCAGCCCTATATATATTTCGGCCATTTGAAAATAGCATGCGCTTGTAGATTGGCTATTTTCAAAATAAATTTGTATATGTTACAGGGTAACTGGGTAACTCAGGGAGACCTGGGTAAGAGCGCTCGTTTTGTAGTTCACCACACACTAATCACCACCAGATGGCGACGCAGCCATTCAATAGTGAAGGCGCTGACGTCACTCGTTTGCGACTCTCTTTCTTTATTTACTAGCCTAGCCTAGCCTAGCCTAGCCTAGCTTAGCCATTAGCTCCATTGTAGTCACTTGGACAGGGCGTTTATCGTGGGCTTGCCTGGGCATAAATATAACGATTGCATTCACCACGGCTTCGTAACTCGCGCGGCGCTCCGCCGGCCGCGCGGCCCTGGCCCGCTCTTCGCGGCCACTCGCGCCTGCGGCGCTCGGGGGCGAAGAGCAGGACCAAGGTCCGCTGGCCTTCGCGCCGCTTGCAATGTCGTGGACAATCGAGAGGCTCCGCCTGGAGAACGTTGTTGTGGGCGACCGCTTGTTCCGCCCCGTGCTGCACGGCGAGTGCTCCGTTTTTCTAATTCTCTGAGACGCAAAAAAACCGTGACATATACATCTTGAACTGGTGATATTCTTCACAATGAGTACTTTTACTTTTGGTACTTTAAGTATATTTTTACTGAGATAGGCCTACTTTTGTACTTTTACTCAAGTACATTTTGTAGGCCTACTTGTGAGTATTGGATGTCTCCCAGAAGAACATGATCAGCCAACAGATGGCTAAATGTCAGTCTCCCATGACCAGCAGAAGATATGAGCATTAATAAGATCTCATGGATCTCAGGGGCATATCCTCCCCTTCTAGGCTGCAGAGTCAGACTCCCTCCCAAGCACGAACACCACTGCAAGAGGAAATTATTTTTCCCTCCCAGACAATACATAGCAAAATTTCCAAAACATTTGACAGTCAGACTCTAGAAAATATCATATATAGACAGACAACCCTTTTTCCATTGTCTGGTCATCACTGTGCATGTGTGTGTGTGTGTGTGTGTGTGTGTGTGTGTGTGTGTGTGTGTGTGTGCGTGCGTGCGTGCGTGCGTTAAGGTGCAATGTGTGTGTGCGTGTATGAAAAGTAGACAACAGAAAGACCAAATTAACTGCTATTAATTCAAGATACTACAATGTCCATATACTACCATAGTCCTGATTATTTCCTTTGGACAAATCAAGGAAGGCTACTTGCTTTGCTACTCAGCGACCTTTGACAGAAGTTCTAATCCATTTTTAAAAGTAGATGAACAGGTTGCCTTTATATTGTCTTGAAATAATTCTATATCCAGTAGTTAATAGACAGATGAACACATTTATTATGAGAAAGGATTCCAAGATGCAGCCATGCAGGGGACTTTGAGCATATTACTTTTTACTTTGCTCCTCACATCGCCAGCAGAGGTCAGTGTTCCCCAGTTTTGATTTAGCCATTTTGCATGGGGTCCAGTAACATCTGTTTATTAATTCGGAATTAATTAGCCAGTGACAGTGCTTCTTGTGAAAGGATGTGCCAGGAGGAGGTAATACTATCTCTCCAACATTTGTTTGTAATTTCTCTCCTGAAATCTTTCTCCCAGTATAATTTTGAGCCCTTGATCAAATCTTGTAGTGTGTAGCCTATTTATTTATTTATTTATTTTGTATTATTATTGTTTTTGGATCTTGGATTGTGTATTCCTCTATACAGAGAGAGTATGCGTGTGACATCATCATCATACCTGGAAATTATGCGGGAACGTCTATACTGAGTGGCAAATAACTACTTTCTGGCCTTGACAGCCCATATGCAAACACAAAAGTCCTATATGATTGCATTACATGACGTTAAATGACATTAAACTCACTTTGCCATTGATTTGCCATTCACTTTATGCAAGTGCATACCCTCTATAGTCATAAAATCTATCAGCACCAACTTTAGGACCATGTGTCTGTATCCCTAACCCAGTGTTGTACCCGAACGCGTTCAAAGAACGATCGTTCATGAACACGTTCATATTTTGGGCGAACGTGAACTGAACGTAATTGTTTTCGCTTGATGAACGATATTGTCGAACGCGGTCATTCTGACGCCCGTGAACGACGTTCGTCGGCGTTCGTCGGCCGTTCATGCGGCGGTCCGCGCCTCCGCGGTCGTCTGTCCTCTGCTCCTCTCGTCTCTCTTTTCATTCACATGCTCCAATAGTAGGCACTGCACGCAGCAGCACGCAGCAGTGCCTACTGCATCTCGTGAACGTTCCGATATGCGGTGCTGTCTGCACTCTGCTGCTGCACTGTGAATCTCCTCCTCGTCTCGCAAGCCTGACTGACTATACTTTGTCCTATGTGTGTTGCACGGCGAAAATAGCTGATCTGCAAGCTCACAACGCGTCGCATCCACGAGACAACGTGAGCTTGTAGATCAGCTATTTGCACGGTTTAGAAACGTCTGCCTTCTAGTGGGGTTCCTTGTACATGTAATTTTTTGTTTTTTTTCTAGTGGGGTTCCTTGTACATGTAATTTTTTGTTTTCATTTCAAATGTGTGTTAAAGTTTCTTTCACTTCCAATTTGTAGATTATGGTTTATAGAACAATTTTGGTTAGAGTGTCAAGACAGTAGATTGAAGAAAAATATATGTTTTGCCCTATTTCCAAAATGACCAAAATCGGAATTGTGTTTTTTGAACAATGTCTTAGTTTTCCCACAACTGCAGTCAAATATTTGTTTTGAATATTATGATATTTCACACAATGAGACAATAACATGGTTATTACATTCAGCCCTTCACAATAAGGGTGCAGGAAGACTGGGAACTAGGCAGTGGGCACATAAATATTGTGGGCACCTCAATGTTAAGTTGGATGAAATTATTGCTGTGTGTGGTTCTATATGGGCTGAGTCAATAATTTTGACAAATAATAGCATGCAGCAACGTCTAAACATTTATATATATATAGACCTTTATATATATTTTTTTTTTCTTTTTTTGAATAGCCAAAAGTATAAAAAAAATATGGTTAAAAAAAGAACTAAAAAAGAACTATGTAGTTCATTTTGGGGAACCATGAACTTTAGTTCATAATGGGGAATTATGAACTAAAAATGAACTAGTTCATTTTTGAAGTTCTGAACTTGAACTTGAACTAGTTCGTTTTTAAAGTGAACTTTCCCAACACTGCCCCTAACCCCTACCTCACCATATTGTGTTTTGTTTTTGTATTTTTGTTGCACTGTTTTAACTGTTATTAGAAAATTCTTGTGTTTTGCGCTGTTTGTCTCTAGTGTGTTATTTTTAAATGAGCCACAATGGAAACAACTTTCTTTCCTTCTTCTTTTTTTATTTTATTTATTTTTTAGATTTGACATCACACTCTGGCTTCACTGTGATGTCACACAAACAGAATCCATTTTATGCCCATATATGGAGATATGGAGATCCCTGGGGAACAAATCCATTTTATGCCCATATATGGAGATACCTGATGTCCACATCCCTAATGTCCACATCCCTGATGCGACCTCGCCCTAAAGGGTGAGGTCGCTTGTCATCTTACTAGTGTATTTTAAAATTATGCCAATAAATATATTAAATTAAAATATATTCAATGACACCAAACCTTTTTAAATAACTCCTGGCTGAATCCCTGTCGGGAGATCTGGTTCTGTTATGACCACCGTCTTTCAACAGTGTCTACTCTAAAGACGAAACCAAAACAATATTATGAACTAACCCATTGTGTTCATAAAAATGGTTTCAGCCATGCACAGCTCCAAGGTCATCATCATGAAGTATGCTGACAACACGACAGTGATAGGCCCGTTTACTGACAACGACGAGTCCGCCTACACAGGGACGAGGTCACTTCAGTCATCACTGCTGATAGGAGAATAATCTCGCTCTCAATGTCAACAAAACCAAGGAGCTGATCGTGGACTGCACGGGACTGAGGAGAGTGGAAAGGGTTAGAGTTAAAGTTTCTCAGCCTATACATCAATGATGAGTTGATGATCTCAAGTGGGCCACACAAAGGCACTTCATTATGTTGCTTTTAAAGGCAGAAAACCTATAAAACTGTGATGTGACAAATAAAACTCATTCTGATTCTTAGTTATAGTAATTGTCTCCGTCAGGCCGAAGGCATGGGGAGACCCTGTCCGTCCGTCCATGTGTGTGTCCATCTCCGGCGCCGTTGGCGGTTGCTGCCAAACTGTGCACTATTAGATAAATTATTAAAGATAAATATGGATCTCTAAATCCATAGTTAAAATAAGAAGAGACGAGCCAAAGGACTATATTTCTTATATTGCTGTATTGAGGAGAGACAGACAAGGTAGACAGACAGTTCTAAATCTCTCCCCACCCTAACGGTAGGTCGAGCATTCTCTCTCCCAAAATGGAAGTTACATTCAGTATATAAAGACATACAGTTTATGACAGTAAGAAGCGTGGAACATATTGATTCGTTCCCATATCATAACAAGGAAGTAACAGGAAGAAAGTGCCACGTAGTGTTTTCCACCACTAGTGACTTATATCAGACAGAGGAAGACAGTGAGTCTGGTGACATACAGTATAAACCAAAACATGATTCTATTCAGGGCATTCAAAGTTATTATGACCTTTAATCAGTTTGCCTGAACCTACAGTATATATGGGTGGGTGACGTGACGTAACGTTTTCGCTGTCCTCGGTGTCAAACATGTATAAATAAAAAATATATTTGTCAAAAACCTTCTGAATATTGTGCAGGACATTAAGCTTTATGTGAATTTACTCAAGATTAAAACATTTCATTCCTCATTTCTTCAGAATCTTCAACCAAACATGGCAAAACTCATATGGTGTGACTGTCCTGACCTTGTTTCTCAAAGTGGGAACTTGAATAAAACTAAGAAAAAGAATTGCTAAAAATCATTTGAAAATGAATTTAGGCTAAAAAAAATGTCTATTTTGAGCCTATATCTTTTCAAAGTCAAAGCATAATGTTTTCAGTCATTTCTGATCAAAAACATTTTGTCCCCCAACCCAAAATCATTTGGTGTGACACTAGTTTGGAAAAATTAAACAGGCAATTATTTGGACACCTATTGGCTAGAGAGGTCCTTCTTCTGTAAGGCTATTCAGCACTCCCAGCACAACTGCAAGACAGGTGTCTGAGGTGAGTTATGATTTTAACATTTTCATGAAATGCCATCTTGTTGAAACGTTCACAAACTCACCATTCTGGATGTCTTTTGGTGTGACACCTTTTCTTTAAAAAAAGCTTAAGTTATTTGAAGTTTTGGTCATATTTCCATGTAGATCTAGGCTGCTTTGTTATAGCTAGCATGCTGTTAGCATGCTAATGTGTACATAGTAGCCTCAAGGTAAACCTAAATGCAGAAAACAGTAATATGGTGTGACACTTAATCATATGGTGTGACAGGTCTGCTTGTCACGCCATATGACTTGATTGTCACACCATATGATTTATACTGTATTTAACTACAGATATAACAATAAATAACAAAGTTCCATGTTTCTTTTGTACATTTAAACATTTGTTTTAAACATTTTTACATAAAATGTAATTTAGCTTCATTCAGTGATACTTCAAATTCATCAGACAGAGCAGAAACCCCTTCACAGAAACCTTAACATATTGTTTCAATCTAAACAATATTTTCTCTTTGTCTTAAACTATACATTCCATTTTCTTCTGTCAGCTGGAAAATGACAAGTGCTGAGAGAACAAGAAAGTGCAGGGAGAAACTAAACAATGACCCAGCAAGGAGAGAGGAGCCAAAGGGGCGAGACTGCATTTTCTAAGAAGAGCAGGAGGTTGTCTGTGGCATAGCAGAACCACAACAAGGCAGCCGGTTTGCTACCCTCACCAAATACGACTGGCTGATGTACAATACAGTCTAAATGTATAATCTAATCTGATCTAATACTTTTGTACTTTCACTCACTGGACTGGACAGTGGACAGTGTTAAGGTAGGACCCGAGACAAAACTAGCGAAAATAGCTGATCTACAAGCGCTCAACACGTTGTGCTTGTAGATCAGCTATTTTTGGAGTTGCGCAACCCAGCACTCTTTAGCTAGTGGAGATGTGGTGTAATGTCATGATTCCTAATTACATTTGTTCAACACAAAATGCTGTGTTCAAGTTCAGGAGACTTCGGAAAAAAGCAATTTACCTGAATGCTGAGTTCTGTTTCCACTAATTGGTGTTAATAAAATGTTGCCTTGGCTCCAAGTGTGGCTATGCGCCTTATTGTCTCTTTAGGATCCTTCTGCCGTGGGCCGGCAGAAGACTTAGGTGTGTGTAGCATTCCTGTGCACATCCTCATCATCCATCTACTACTACAATTCTTTCTTATCCCATGTTAAAGCCCTACAATAATATCCTGTTCAGAAATATTAAGGCCATGTTATCCTGGGTAATTGTTTAATCAATCAGTAAAGTTCAGTACTCACTAATAGGTAGGTTAAACACAGTTTGTTTTGACACATGAAGATATGATCATACGGTGTGACACTAAATCATTTGGTGTGACATTCCAAATAGTGAAAAATCATACCTTTATTAATGATTAAACCAAAAAAATGTTTATGCATTACATAGAGAATATTATCAGGAAGAGTCACAAATATTTGTGTAATTTTAGAGAAAGTTTTGACAGAATACATTTAAAATATGTTGTAAGATCATGAACATGGGCCTCACACAGAGTGTCGATTATGAAAAAAACATACAGATATAATTAATTTTCAAAAAACTATAGTGGATCACTGGTTAGTTATGATAAAGGACTTTGATAAAGTGAGTAACTTAAGAAAGATGTACTCCATTTTCATTTTATGAACAATTATTTTCATGTCACACCATATGACGATTTTAGGCACAAGTACAACAAACTGCTGAATAAAGTCTGATTCCAATAAAATATCTAAAAACAAAATGTATTTCCATAAGGTTGAGAGTGAGTAGAACAAAAGTAAATAACTTTTATGCCTGCAATTTAAAGTTTTTTTAAAAACACATTTTTTGGGGTGTCACGTCACTGACCCATATGCGACCAAAATGTGGTCTCTTATACTGTACGTTCAGTTCATATTATGCCTTTATATGGTCATATGAGACTCATACACCAATAACATAATTATGTATCATAATTTATCCTAACATGCACACACACTTCCTTGATGCCAATTCAGAACCTCTGCCCCACATCTTTCACATGGGCCTGATGTAGTGTTAACCATGAGGCCGATTTTTGCAAAACAAAGTTTTAGACAGTAAAGTACTACAGATTTTTCATATTCTCTCCTAATTGCCTAACCTTGGCTTCCAAAGTTTGCAGGATTGGTCAGGTTTTAACAAAATGCCTCAAATCATGAACACAGCTGGCCATTTCCGTGAACTTTTGCACACACATTCCCACCATATAGGTTAAGGAACAAATCCTTTTCACATTGGCTAAACACATTTTTGGAACAAAATGCCTCAAATCATGCATGCAGTGTCTGCTTGCCTTGCAAGGCCCAAGAAGACATGGCACCCTTTTCACATTGGCCTCAGTAGGCCTAGTGCCACCAGGAGGCCACAATAACCTACCTGACCTGGCAGAGACCTGTGCTCCGAAGAGCACTGCTTCTAGTTCTTCTAGTCACCTTTGGTGAGGAGGTGTGTTATTCTCAAGTACTCCTGATTAGAAAAGACCAAAATAAGGTTCTTGGAAGGCACTCGATGTGTCAAAATCAGGTGGCTGGTGCTATTTATTCCTCTTCCGTACTGGTACCTGGACTCGTCTTGTGTCAAAAAGGCTTCAAGTGGATGGCACTATTTATTCCTCTCCTAAACTGGTACCTGGTCTGGGCCAAGAATCTGGGAGAGAGTAAGCATTATGAGACCAATTTAGGCAAAGATAACCCACCATCACTCGACCTTGCTGCATACAGTTTAGGATTTTTGATCAGTTCTGTAAGCTGAGGGAGAGGTAAGGTTTATGGATGTTTTGAAAAGCCTGGTCTGAGTTTAATAACCAGGTATACAAACATACCGGTACCATTTGGCATCAACCTGAATTGCCAAGTCAATAGTTTTTATAGTCAGATATCTTAACTTAACATAACTGATACAATTATCAGTTTCCCAACAGTTTTCAGGGAATATACTTTCTGAGGGTAACTATGTTATCACCAATATATCGTTGGCATATAAAAGGAGAATATCATTTTGCTAAGGGAGGTATTGTCTGACTGAAATTTACACTGCTTTGTGTCTTACTTATTTACAATTTCATCACCTCTTGGGAGTATAAAACGAGATACACAATCTCTCTCTTTCTCTCTCTCTCTCTCTCTCTCGTGTGTGTGTGTGTGTGTGTGTGTGTGTGTGTGTGTGTGTGTGTGTGTGTGTGTGTGTGTGTGTGTGTGTGTGTGTGTGTATGTGTGTGTGTGCATGCGTGCGTGCTTGTGTGTGTGAATATGTAGCCTATATTATCAACAATTCATATAAAGAATGATATAATCATTAAATCATTATCATATTCTATCATATTTACCTATCATCATATTTATCCATAGCATATCCCACATTAGATCCAATCTGTTGTGTATCATAGCCAGCTCAGACCTCCCATCAAGATGCCACCCATGCTGTTTCTTGTACTTTCAATGATACAGTAATATGCCCTTTTGGGTTGTTGTTGGCACTTAGTAGCAAAATATTTTTGCTTAAATATTTTTGGCATAACAGCCGAGAAAGACACATCTGATTTTCAGCTTAAATGAGCCCGGCCAAAGCGTTTAGCTGCCAACAATGTTTTTCCGAAACCTTTGATATATAATGACAGGATGTTTTGAGTATCCCATCCCATAGGGGTCTTCAAAGGACGGTCCGGGACCGCTAGGGGGGTCCTCAGAGTTAGCCTACTACAGGTCTACCAAATCTTTGTGTAATAGGAACTTCTATTGTTTTCCCCTTCATGAACCACTTAAACCCTGGTCCCTGGCAGGCTGGCATTCCAATTCTGAGGAGAACCTTAGCCCAAAATAGCAGATCTACAAGCTCAAAACAATGCCTCGATCTGAGCTTGTAGATCTGCTATTTTTGGCAAAGAGGTTTATGCAAGTGCAGAGTATAGTGAAAGGTCAAGTTTATTCTAGAATTGAAGTGATTATGCTGGAAAGAATACACATTAACATTTGCACAACAACAACAACAACAACACTGATCTGAAGAGTGAGAGTCCCTCGGGTGGGTGTGTGCTGCTGACCACTGACTGAGTGAGTGACTGAGTGAGTGTGGGAACGGCCCCGCCCCCTGCAGGCACCAGGCAGGCAGGCATGCAGGCCAGGGCAGGCAACACCCACCCTCCCACACCCCACCCAACCCACCCGGCCAGCACAACCATACCCGCCCACCACCACCACCACCACCACACCGTCACCGAGGCGAGGAAGCCCAGCCTCTGCCTCAGAGAGAGACGATCAGACTCAGAGCCGTCGGTAAACGGACGGAGAAGATGGCAGAGCGGCAGCCGAAGCACGAAGGCAGGGTGAAGATCGGACACTACGTTCTGGGAGACACGCTGGGAGTGGGAACGTTCGGGAAAGTAAAGAGTTGAGTCACGTTAAATAAATCCCTTTTCTCTTTTTGTTTTTGCTGTTGCGCCGTGCAGAATGACAACCGTGTTTGTGTGTGTGTAGCCTATTTCACTGGAGAAATCATAATTGTTTTACCGTCAGTACTAGGCCTGTCACAATTATTACATAATCGTCTAATCGCAATTATTTGACATAATCGCAATTATTTTGTCATAATCGTTTCCATGTAAAAAAAAATGTTAATATTTTGTAAAAACAAACAAAAAAAAAAAAAAAACAGTGTAAATAGCAGATCTACAAGCTCACAATGGTTGTGAGCTTGCCTTTTTAGATCAGCTATTTCCACTATAAATGTTCTTTTTTAAGTAGCCTATAAAGTTGTCAAATATGTCAGTCATTTCTTGTATATTTACGTTATGTGTCATATCTGCCTTGTGCAACTTCAAAGCCTACAAGCCAGAAAATTGTCCACAAACAGAAATTGTTGTCAATAGTCAACGACAAAAACACAATTAGATCGCTTAAATCGCAATTATTGGAGTGACAATGAATCGTGCATGTAAATCGATTCGTGACAGCCCGACGATGAAGTTACCACCGGTGGGGTCAACACACGCACTTTGCGCAGCTGTACATCCTTGGCTATTAGAGATGGGATGCATTTGTGACGTAAAGTGATTTGGAGAATAGCAAAGCTTCAAAGGCAAATTCTTTCTCCAAAGCCCTAATAATGTGAAGCCGCTCAGCGACACAGCAATAATAGGCGTTTATTAGCTCAATTAGATCCACTGGCTCCTACTATTATCATTAATATTTAATGTTATTATTTATTAGCTTTCTAGCGGTAATTCACTGTCCATGCAGTCCAGCCGCAACGGGCAGTTTTTAAAACCCCAAACCCCACCGTCCTGGTCCATATAGCATAATGTTATCTCGAGAATGTCTTGATAAAGCTATAATAAACGGTCTGATTATGTTATCTTATCACAGCCTGGTTGGTAAACATGCCGTCTACAGACTCGGGGATATGAGCAGGCATAGCATACAGCCAGGGAACCCGTAAAGTTTGCGTAGTGTTGAATGCTCTGTGCTCTCTATTCTATTCTAGCTTCTCACTTTACAGTTTTCATTATGTCTGCGTGACCTTGTGGAATTTTAACACCACTCAGCCACTATGGGGGGCTTTCTCGCGATTCTTCTCGACCCGACCCCCTTTCTCTGGTGGGTGCGCAGCTTGATATGATTTGGCCTGAGGATTCTGGTGCCTATTACTAATACTGTACACAAGGTTGTTTACAGTATCAGGCTACAGTAGCCTAGTCCTAGAATCCTCAGTGTATTTATAGGCCAGTGATTCTCAAACCTTTTCATGTTAAGGAGTCAAGGACCCCCAAATTGACACTCGCAGACCCTCATTTGAAAAGATAATATGGCAGGGACCCCCATAAGAGAAGATTTTTACGGCTCATGTCATGATTCCCAACCATTCTAATTTCAAGGACCCCCAGTTTGACATGCATTATAGGCTACGCCGCTACCGCTACAGACCCCCATTTAATGGTATTTCTATCTCTGAGACTCCAATTTATATTGTAAAATCAATGTTCATTTAACTCTGAGAGTGTACAAATGGTAGCAGGTCCATTTGGTTGTACTCTCTCAAAGTTACAGACCAATAAGGTTCCATTTGCTTCCTAACTATCATTTAGCTTGGGACCCCCCTGGAACTCCCTCAAGGAGTCCCCAGACCCCACTTTGAGAACCAATGAAGTACAGTATTAGGCTACAGTTTAATCCTCAGTGTAGCCTATAATAGGCTAATTAAACATACTGTATCTATAACACTTAGGCTACAAAATAACGCAGCCGCCACCACACACCAGGTCCATTTGTTTACATTTGGTCTTCAGAATTAAATTCCTGTTTGGTTGTAATGTGTACAGTCTAGGCTGCAGTATATAATCCTCGCTGTGTATGTAGGCTAAACATTTGTAGACTCACAAGTCAGTCTATAAAGCTTGACTAATCCTATTGTAACTCTGAAGTGTGTACAAATGTCACCACCAGGGCAGGTTGGTTTGTTTACATTTGGTCTTCAGAGTTAAATACCAGGGCTATTTGACAGCAACATTATGGATGTCACTTAAAACGTGGCAGGCAGACTGACACAGTGTCAACTCATGTTTTGAGAAGCCACCAGCTGGCTCTTCCCTGATGAACCAGCCCTGTACAACCGTGAAGCAAGGCTACATTAGGCCAAACACCTCTCCCCTCAAAGACAGAAATAGTCTCTTTTCTTTTACACCAGGGGTCGGCTTTTTGACATGAAGTCACATAGTGCTGTGTTTTTTTATTTTATTTTAAGGCCCATTCCCACTGGGCCAGATAACAGATAAAAAATCTCTTTCTCCAGATATTTTTCCATTCAAAGTAGATGGTAGTTACAGATAAAAAAAACATCTGCCACAGATATTTCATTTATCTGTGGCAGATATTTTATCTTTAGAAAAAAAGATCTATATGTACTATCATTTCCCCTATTTGAATATGTGTTTAAATATTTGCTTCATATTTGTGTTGTTGTTCTTTCAGTCGGAGAGCATCAGCTGACAGGCCATAAGGTGGCTGTGAAGATCCTGAACAGACAGAAGATCCGCAGTCTGGATGTGGTGGGAAAGATCAAACGGGAGATCCAGAACCTGAAGCTGTTCAGACACCCGCACATCATCAAACTGTAAGTCTGTCACACATGTCTGCTTCACTGAGAGAATACCGTGGATGGAGAGGGCACACACAGGATAGAGAGCGGAGAATGACATTAATATATCTGGGTTATGGCCTGGACCACTGGCGTACCGGTCCAGGCACCTAGGCTCAGTGTTGCCTGACAGAGAGTAGCAGGTTCGAGTCCCAATCCCAACTGCCTTTGCTGCATTTTTCACTTACTGTCCTATCAAAAAAACTGTTTTACGAAACGAGGATGCCACAGTAGCTGGTAGGACACCCAAATCAAATCGTACGGTATATAGTTAATCCCAAATTTATGAAGAGCTATAAAATTACATAAACAATATGGCCAACATTGTCCATACTGAAAATAAAGTAATTTTACCAGTAAGACTCCCTAATCGGGAGATAAGCGACCGTAGGTCACATGTATACACAAAGAGTAGGGAGCAGTGTCCCCAAAAAATGTGGACGGATCCATGTTGATGACATGAGTGTAGACATACTGTGTAGCGATTTGCGTGATTTTAGGGCAAAAATTGGAGGAGCAGTGTCCAAAAATGTGCTTTCAAAAATCGGCCTGAAGGTGGCGCTAGAAGAGGGCCATGTGAGAAATGAGGGGTGGGGTCTCCGCGCCGTCGAGGCGGACGAATAGGTACCGGCCCCGGCTCTCCCGGTCGCTCCTTGCCCAAGTTACGGCATTTTGTGTGCGCTGCAGTGGCAGGGGGTCCTCCACTGGGGGCGCCACCACTTTTGCATCCGTTCTGGAGCACAAGGAGTCGGTGGTCCCCGGGAATTCCCCGTGAGCAGCCCCGTTGGGGTGGTCATTTGGTCATTTTTGCACATTTGGAAATTTTTTACATCTGGGGGTCCCCCAGGGACCTGGGGGTCCCTGGAGCTCCGGGGGTCCTTGGAGGTTGTAGTTTGGCAGGGAAGGAGTGTGTGTGCAAAATGTGGCATGGATGGGGGCCAGGGTTGTGGAGATATGAGCAGGGCAAAAGTGTGACGTGTGACGTGTGACGGACTGACGCACGGACACCTGGTGGAGGAGTGGGGGTCCCCCAGGGACCTGGGGGTCCCTGAAGCTCCGGGGGTCCTTGGAGGTTGTAGTTTGGCAGGGAAGGAGTGTGTGTGCAAAATGTGGCATGGGTGGGGGCCACGGTTGTGGAGATATGAGCAGGGCAAAAGTGTGACGTGTGAGGTGTGACGGACTGACGCACGGACACCTGGTGGAGGTTTTGGTAGTAAATGCGACCTGACGGTCGCAATTAAAGCACATACATTGCAGCTCAGTGGCCTTGTGGTTAGAGTGTCTGCCCTGAGACTGGTAGGTCGGGGTTCGACCCCTGGTCGGGTCATAAGACTCTGAAAAATGGGACCCAGTGTCTCCCGGCTTGGCACTCGGCATCAAGGGTTGGATAAGTAAGTCTCTGTGACATACTTGTTTCATGTCCAGGAGGCGTAGTTGTACATCAAGCTGTCTCACGGGATAGGCTCCTGCCCTATGGGCATCATCATGGCTCAGCAAGGCTTACTTACTTACTTACATATATTGAATGTAAGGGTTAGGGATGATAACCTAATCTGCAGTGAAATAGATAAATGATGGTATTTACAATCTGATCCATGCTCAGCCCTGCACCAATCAAAGTCACTGGATTGGTTTAAAGATGGGGACTCAGGGGAGTTAAGATTTCAGAAGCTCAACAAAAGACACTGGTGTCTACATGACAAGAAAGAGACACTGGTGTCTACTGGCTACATATTGACAAGAAAGTGCACAGTCAGCTGGCTCATTAAGGCCACTGTGGCCTCTGGTCATGTGTGTCAGGTATGAGGGCCACAAGGCCGAACTGAGGGGCAACAAGGGCCATGGCCTTCATGGCCTCCATTAAATTCCTGCCCTGGTCCCGAATGAACGTCAATAATTAAAACTAAAGTTTAATAGTATGAAAGGAATTGCTAATGGTTGCGTTGTAAGGAACTCAAAGGTGGCTTAACAGTTTTACTGCCAGATGTTATTATTTATTTATTGGGTCTGGTGCCAGCAAAAGCAGCTTACCTTTGCGAGGTTATAGACAAAGATCTATTCTTTTTTTTTTCTTTTTTTCTCATTACATAGATGTACTTTGGTCATACTGGCAGTAGAGGGCAGCCTCATGCAAGAATTAAACAGACCACTGAATCGCTACAGAGCAATAGATCCAGCGATAATAACAAGGAAGTGATTTATTAATCCATTGATGCTAACGTGCGGTGGATTTTTGAGAGCACTATTACGGGAGATGTTTTTACCGTACACACCCGCGCGACCCCTCATCAGTTTACAGATCAAAACAAGGTACAAAAGAACGAGCCAAAGAACGAACTATTGGCATCGCGCCGTCGTCAAAAATGGGGCGAACGGGAACGTCCGTAGCGGTAAAATAGTTAATGATTAATTTATAAACAATATCACACAATCTGAATCATCATACATCATACATTGTATATTACATTTTAATGTCTGTGATGATGACAGAAATCAAATTTATGAAGTGGCATTGTTTGAATGGGGTTGCGTCTGTCAGCAGCACTCATGACAAGATAGCCATTGCAATCAGATTATAGTTGGCCTACTGGTAAATTAATGCCCTACTTCATCATACAAGAATGTTGCACAAAAACTAGTGACAACAGCAGATATTTACACGATATTTTCAAGAAATAATAAAAACTAAAACCTGAGCTCTACAAACCAGAGTTTTCAACTTACATCGAGATGGGCGCAAAAGTCAGTTAAATATGTGATAGGGGTTTGAATAGTGTGTGTGTGTGTGTGTGCGTGTGCGTGTGTGTGCGTGCGCGTGCGTGTGTGTGTGTGTTGTGTGCGCCCAGGGCCTTTTCTGTGCTGTGGTCAGTGTGTTTTCAGTGGCACACTTCACTTGTCCCTCTGTATGTTTACTACAGCTGCTCTGTACTGAGCATGCCTATAGGGGTCCTAGGGGCAGGACACACACACGCACGCAGGCACACGCACGCACACAGCCATACAGTACAAACTGGCCTGTATAGAGTCAGGTTAGTGGAAATGATCTCCAGCAATAAATCTCTTTCTACTTCTATGACTCTTCTCTCTTCTCTCTCTCTCTCTCTCTCTCTCTCTCTCTCTCTCTCTCTCTCTCTCTCTCTCTCTCTCTCTCTCTCGCTATTTTTAGGCTAGGGTTAGAGGCAGAGAGTGAACACATGTCTGCCATAGCTCACCAGTGTCAAAGTGGGACAAGCCTGAGTGTCATCAGGGTAGTGGTTCAGTACTGTGTTCATCTGGAAAAAAACAACAACAAAAACAACACCTGAATGAATCACGTGTGGGCGATGAGTTGTGAAAAGTATGTAATGATGTGGAGTGATGATTCGTTACGTCTCAATGCCTCGCTTACCTGTCCGTCTGTTAATGCTTTCTAAATATCCCTGCACAGGACCAAATGTCCATGCTAGGATAAGAACAATAAATAATAGAGAGATTATCGACACAATAACCATATTGTCGTCACAATACCCGATATCAAAGGTATTTGGTTAGAAATATTGTGATATTTGACTTTGTCCACATGGCCCAGTCCAAATCCCTCTCTCTCTTTGTGTGTCAGATACCAGGTGATAAGCACCCCTACAGATTTCTTCATGGTGATGGAGTATGTGTCCGGAGGAGAGCTTTTTGACTACATCTGCAAACATGGCCGGGTAAGATATTGAATGTGTTTGTTTTTCACTTGGCCTGAGTACTTCACTATATCATTTTGTATATTAATATTTCATAATAATACACTTTATTTATATAGCACCTATTTTACCCACATACACCATATTCTGAACATCTCATAACAGACAAACATTTGGCGAAAATAGCATGTAGATCGGCTATTTTTGACGAAGAGATTTGGTGTAGAGAGAGAGAGGTCGATAGGGGAATATATATACAGAGCCCTGGCGGTCAATGAAGTATATACCGTAGGTTTTTTTGTGGTTAAACAAACTTTCCAAAGTGCTTTACAGAATAAATTTATATATTTTAGATATATTTATATATTTATATATATATATTTAGTATATTAGGGTCCATTCAGGCAGCCCCTTGGAGGTAAAGGCATTTCCCTGTATCACCAAAGGCATTCCCCCGTGTCTTGTAGCCTTGTGTGAACACGAGAAGGGACGAGCCATTGTTGTCCTTCTACTAGAATGATCACTGCATTCCCCTTTGTATGTTCTCCTCATGGAGAGAGACAGCAGGGAAGCTGGTTGTATTTGTCAGGCACAGGAGGGAGGCTGTGTGTGGACTGAGTTCTGGAGCTGTGGAGGGTGAGGGGGTGGGCATATGATTCTACAAGCCGGTGTCTAGCCCCTAGATTAGAGCTTAAAGATTTAGCCCGAGCCCACGCCGACCCGACCCGTGACGGGCTCGGGTCGAATTTTCACGTACTGTATCTGTCGGGCTTTGGGTTGGGCCCGGGCTTTGAAGCTGCACTCGTAACTTATGTGATAACATGACGCCTCTCACAAACTCCCTGTGAGGGTGCGGCCAGACAGTACGAGACAGATGCAACATTAACCCCCATCCATTCCCACGTCTCGTACGCATGTCTCGTACTGTCTGCTGGACGCAGCCTCAGAGGCGGCTCTGGGCAGCGCTGCTATCGCATGAATGCATCCCCTCCGCTGCTGCGGAACTTGAGTGTGCGTGCAGTGTGTGTGCGTGCACTGCCGGCGGGGACATCGTTGAAACCATTCACGCAGTAACTTTTGTAGATCCTGATATTATAGAAGTTGTGTGGCTCTGAACTTAGCGGAGGTCGCACTCGTTAACGTCAAACAGTGTTCTCTGAGCGAGGCTCTTATTTTGTTCATTAATTTGGAAGGACGGTAAGCCCTATTTGCTACTGTAACTACAAGTTGTTTTTTAATAAAGACAGTTGGAAAAGGGTAGAATGATTCTGTTCTTAACAAATCACCAATATTTATTGAGAAAAAAAGGCTGCAGTGCATTCAGCAATGAAGCTTGTTTAGATAAATGTCGGACTACGGGCTGGGTCGGGCTTCAATTGTCAATCATGTATCGGGCTTAGGGTCGGTCTCGGGCTGACATTCTGTCGGGCTGGGTTGGGCTCGGGCTCACAAATCTGGGCCCGATTAAAGCTCTACCGTAGATATAGAAACGTAGCTTTGCCTCATTGGCCGCTGCAGTTCATTGGGGCCAGTGGTGGAAAAAGTACTCACATTTCTTACTATAGCAAAAGTATCAATACTGTAATGTAGAAATACTCTGTTAAAGTAAATGTCTGGAATTAAACATTTACTTGAGTAAAAGTACAAAAGTATTAGCATCAAAATGTACTTAAAGTACCAAAAGTAAAAGTACTCAATATGCAGAATGTCCCATTTCAAGTTTTCAAAATCATTTGAAAATCAGCACATCTACAAAAAAATAGCAGATCTACAAGCTTGTGTGTCGCATCGCAACATATATTTTCAAATGGACGAAATGTCTATAGGGCCTAAGTTTAATTAATGTAGGTTTTGTAATAATGATCAAAATCTACAAAGTAACTAGTTAAAGTACAATATGTGGATCCAATATGTAGTGGAGTAGTAGTAAAAGTATAATGGAAATTGGAAATACTCAAGTGAACAGTAACTTCAGTAAGTACAGTACTTACAGTAGGTAAATGTACTAGTTTCTTCACACCACTGATTGGAACGATGCGTCATCACATAGTTTGTTAAATTAAAGATTTGTGTTTTTGTAGGAAAACAGCTGATCTTGCATAGATAGCAACAGCAATGGTTATAAAACAGAAACAAGTTGTAGTCTCAGGTGCGTCTGTACAACTCAGACATACTGTATTTCTTGCAGTGGAGTTATGACATAAGCTGCCCTGCATAATATGGGTTTGGTGTTGATGTGCAGCCCCCCACTGGTCAATGAGGCGTCTACCTATTTATGTCTATGATTTTCTAATCTAGCCCACTGACAAGTATGAAGAAGCATTTCTTTATGGTTTGGCTCAGCACAGCCGTCTATTATAATGTCAGTCTGACTGTGTGTTTTTCCAGAGCCGATCTCACAAGCGGCACATTTATTTCCGGTAGCCTAACTTATTACCTCCACTAATCTTTTAATATTGACCCACTCAGACCCTCATCTCTAAAGACAGATTCTGCTGTAAGCACAAAAGCCCCACTGCCCTAAACCAGTGGTTCTCAACCTTTTCAGGCCGCGACCCCCAAAATAACCATATTTTAACTGGGGATCCCCCCCACCCTGACAAGTACTAAGAGTTGAGGCATTACATTTTGTATAACACGGTTCTATTGTGAAAATAGCCGATGTTGGCCCATGTTTAGTTTTAGAGGTACACCATGCTTTTAAAACTATATTTTTCGTATAAATATATGCTCAAAATTGAGTCTTAGACAGGTTTTAACCCTCAACAAACACTCTGACCATTCTTTTTGTTTGTTCTAGCTCTACTATAATGAGGCTCTCCAGCTGCAATACCAAAACGGCCTCTGTTTGCTCAGGGGCGCATCTAGTGGGGTTTTTCCACCCCTCCCCCCTCCCCTCCTCTTCACTCCTCCCCGGACCCCACGTTGACAACAAATAATGTTAATATTGGGCCAATACAAAAATAGGATAATGTTGCAGCTCTGATTATAGCCTACTGTAGGCCTATGTTGTATGTTATAGGCCTACTGTCAAATGACACAGGGCGACCGTTGCTAGACCAGACATTACAGAAAGTTAATCTACATTAGACAATCAACCCCACCTGCATTGTATTTATGTATAAAAAAAAGTAAAAAAAAAAAAAAATGTTTGAGGAAAAAAAGAAAAGTTTTTTGGAAAAAAAAAAGTTTCTTGAAAAAAAAATGTTTTTGAAAAAAAAATGTTTTTGAAAATAAATTTTTTTTTGAAAAAAAAAGAAATTAAAAAAAAAATCTTTTTGAAAAAAAAATGTTTTGGAAAAAAAAGAAAAAAACGGGAATCCGTGTGACGTCACACGGATCAACTCTCAGAACAGCACTGTTCTGAGAACCCGTGGAAAGCTTTTCATCTCTGTCTTCCCAAAACCAGAGAAAGACACAATGGTCAGAAATAGGACTTTGTGAGGATAGAAGGTGCCAGTGGTACCCCAAAAAAAGGTTTTAAAATAGAAAAAGTGAAAATTCATGGTGTAGGTCCTTTAAATTGTCACTTTTGAAATGTGATACCCTCTATACACTTAAACGTTATGTTGGTTTGTTTACTGTTGCGTGCGAGAAGACAATGTTGCACATTAAGTTAATCATCTGGGGACCCCCCCAAAATCATTTGGGGACCCCCCCACAGGTTGAGAACCACTGGTCTATTATAATGTCAATCTGAGTGTGTGTTTTTTCGGGGGCCGATCTCACAAATTGCCAGACAAATAAGCGGCAAATGTATTTCCGGTAGCCTAACTTATTACCTCCGCTAATCTTTTAATATTTAACCACTTAGACCCTAATCTCTCTAGACAGATTCTGCTGTGTTAGCACTGCTCTAGTAGTCGCTAGTAGGAATAAAGCCAGAAGCATCCGGGAGGAACTTGGAAGTGGACTAAGAAAGTGGAGGAGCCCCATTTACCCCCACTTCCCAGATTGCGTAAACCCTAAAACCTTGTTGACTGGAATCCCCAAGGGGTCTGTAAGAAGCCTCCTCCTTTTTTCATTCTACACTGCCGGAATTGGCCAATCTACAAGCTCACAATGCGTCACATTGCATTATAAGCTTGTAGATCTGCTATTGCTGCCAAATGTTCGGCCCCAGAATAGGGTTCAGGTTTGTTAACTGTAATGGTAGTCATTAGTCAATGGGTCTAGGACTGTGCTGAAACCTTGCCTACATGTGGAGTCGTACTGTATGTCATAGATACGTCCAATGGTTCTCAACCTTTTCAGCTGAACCGGGACCCCCGCCAAAATAATCCTATTTGAAATGGGTCAGCCCTGACGAGCACATGGAATTGTAGGAGTTGAAGCATTACATTTAGTTTGTCTCTGGTCCACAGATTAATACTGTGAAAATAGAAGATTCTAACCAGTGGTTCTCAAACTCCCAAATTAATAGCTATGTATTTGGCCAGATCAGCTACTTTCAAGTAGCCAGTGAATATATTGTACAACTGGGGTTGATGCTAATTTGAGTGTGTGTGTGTGTGTGTGTGTGTGTGTGTGTGTGTGTGTGTGTGTGTGTGTGTGTGTGTGTGCGTGTGTGTGTGTGTGTGTGTGTGTGTGTGTGTGTGTGTGTGTGTGTGTGTGTGTGTGTGGATCTTGTTTCTTAACCCATTTAGGCCTGAACGCAAATCTGTGTCACTTTAGATTTGAACCACTTTAACCATTATTTTATGCTTTAACTATTAAAAAAATAGCAGATATACAAGCTCACAGCGCGGCACCGAGTGCCGCGCTGCGAGCTTGTAGATCTACTATTTTTGAAAAATCGTGAATATTTGTGCAAGTCTTTGAATATTTTTGAAACGATTCTGTAAATGTCTTCTAAATCCTTCTTCTAAATCAGTGGTTCTCAAACTTTTTCATGTCAAGGACACCCAAAATTACATGTATTTGGCCACGGACCCCCATCTCAAAATATGTTGTTCCAGGGACCACCCAGAAGCAAATATTTGAATTACAAATGTTTGCTTTAAAAAGGCATATTCAAAAAATCACGATTTTTCAAAAATAGAGTGCCACGCTGTGAGCTTGTATATCTGCTATTTTTCAATAGTTAAAACATTAAATGACTCTGACCTCCGGAATGACAATTCCCAAATCTTCTTGATCACCAAAGTGGTCTCACAGTGCTTAGTTTGTTGAGCATACAAACAAATGTGTTGTGTTGTTTCAAGCCCTTTAGATCTAAACCATTAAAAAAAAGCTCTCAAAAAGAAAACGGTTGTCAGAACTCAAGCCAAACTCGAACAATTGCGGAAGATTTGTGGAACGGGGCCTGGTACAGTCTGTTCCCTCGCGCCGTCAACAAATCACTGTAAGACGTCAACCCTTAGCTATAAAGTTTCAGGCCTTCTTCTGTCCCAGACACTGGAAAAAGCTGGCATTGGCAGCTTGTTGTGGTAATGTGGCTGACAAACATCCAATTAAAACGATGATGTAAGGGGCAATCAGCGACCAGCCTCTGGGGTTATTATTATAAAGATGTCTTGAAAACCGCATGGCTCAGAGTTGATCATCTTGTATACCATGGCCACTTACCAGCAAATTAAAATTTAAGTAGTGTTTGTTCGCATTTAGAATTAGCAAGCTTGTGTTGGCAGCACTGTCTTCATCGACCTTGGAATGAATGTTCATTCCCTTCTCCAGCAACCCGGGAGAAGCCGGGATAATAACGACCTAGAAATGACTGAGTGCCAGTTGATTCATTCTGACATCAGTGAATTAGTGATGTTTCGTGTACTCCAGGGCAGGAATTTCAGGGAGGCCATGAAGGCCATGGCCATCGTTGCCCCTCAGTTTGGCCGTGTGCCCCTCAAAACAGTGGCCTTAATGCCCCAGCTGACTGTACCTCTTTCTCTCTTCTCTCTTCTTGTCATTTAGACGCCAGTGTCATTTGTTGAGATGCTGAATTCTTAACTCCCCTGAGTCCCCATCTTTATAGTGACTTTGATTGGTGCAGGGCTGAGCATGGATCAGACTGTAAATACCATTATTTATTTATTTCACTGCGGATAGTCTACAATACATACTAAATTTTACATACATAAATGCTTAAATTAAATTATTTCAATGGACTAAAATGTATTTGATGGCCTTCCTGCCCTGGCATTTGGCCTTTGTGCCCTCAAAAATGCCTGCCTGCTTCATCTTTCTCTCCGCTAAGGGGTCCTTGGCCTGGAATAGAGTATTGATTGAGTCAGTCTGTTATATGATGTATATTCAAACATTTCTAATGTCTCCACTGTCTCTTGTAGGTGGAGGACACGGAGGCTCGCCGTCTCTTCCAGCAGATCATCTCGGCGGTGGACTACTGCCACAGACACATGGTGGTCCACCGAGACCTCAAGCCTGAGAACGTCCTGCTGGACGCCAGCAAGAACGCCAAGATCGCAGACTTTGGTAGAGTCCACACAGATTCTCCTCCTCTCCTCTCTAGGGATGGAACGATACGCGATATTATCGTTTATCGCGATAAAAAACACTCACGATAATCGTATCGTGGGGATTTAATTTATCGTGATATCGTCCTCCATCATGCACTGGGATCAAATCACCTTTTATTTGCCGAGCTGCATATCCGGTACCACTTAAACTCTCTATAATTGGTAAAAGGTACTTATAATCTACAAACTTGATATAGAGTCTTTTTTAACTCTCTATCAAATGTCTTTGCCAAAAAATTGCCGATCTACAAGCTCACAACGCGTCACAACGCGTCACAACGTGACATCAGTGCTTTTGTAACGGCCGGTAGAGAAGGCTGCGTTTTAAACATGATAAACATGATTTAAAAGTTAGATTAGGAGATAAATACACTTTTGTGCAGCAGCATAACACTGCTGTCTATGAGGAAACCGGACCTCCCGGGAATTGGAGTGTTTCTCTTCAAGCCAGTGGTTCTCAACCTTTTCAAGCCGCGACCCCCAAAATAATCAGATATGGACCCTCCACCCTGACGAGCACTAAGAGTTGAGGCATAACATTTTGCATAACACGGTTCTATTGTGAAAATAGCAGATCTACTATTCATCGGCTATTTTCACAATTTCTGCCTCTAATAATTGGCAATTTGGCCAATGTTTAATTTGTCATTTTAGAGGTATTAAAAAGTTCTTAAATTGTCACAAATGTGCAGATAGATACCCTCTCTATACACTTAAACTTTATGTTGGTTATTTTACTGTTGAGAGAGAAAACAATGCTGCACACTAAGTTAATCATCTGTGGACCCCCCAAAATAATTTGGGGTCCCGCCCCACAAGTTGAGAACCACCGCAGTAAGCTACAGTTTACTGTAAGACCCCCCGCGACGCGTCAAGCGCGTAGAGGGCACAGGGAGACATCAAAGAGTTTGACAAGTTGGCGTGTCGTGGGCATCATGAGTTAATGTTCAATATTGTTTTCTCACCCGACAGTAAACAAACCAACCAACATACTGTGTAAGTGTATATACAGCATATCTGCACATTCCTGAAGTTACAATGTTACAATGCTACAAATAAAATACAATAATAATTAGACCATTACTGTGTCTGTCAAAAGTAATCCCACAATATACTATAAAACCTTACTTAGGAAAACTGTGAAAATAGCTCACATGTGAGCTTGTACAGTAGATCGGCAAGTTTCACAATATTTATCTGTGGAACCGAGTCAAACCAAATCGAATGCCTCACCTTCTAAAATTCCTAGTGCGTCTCAGGGTGGGATCCCCCCGGTTCTGTGCGTTGGGCGAGTGGACGTCTCCTAGCAACAGGCAAGGCTCATATTGTCGCTGTCGGGCAGAAACCTTGTATCTCCATTCAACTTTTTTCTTTAATGTTTCTTCGTAAATTAACGCCCTACTTCGTCATCTACAAGCTCACACTACAAGCTCACAACGCACCGCATCAGAGTCCCTTCCGAGTTTGTAGATCTGCAGTTTTTGAAAGAAAATAGTGAAAGTGGGTCAAGTGTATGTGGGTTTTCATAATATTGAAATTGAAATGACAAGCAATAACAGCAGCTTGTGACTGAATTACTACATTGGATCCACGTGGAACACAGGTCCTGCTTCTTTTCCATTTCCTGAAAAATCATGCTTCTTTTTCTTTATGTCCAGGACCCCTAAATTAATGTGTATTTGGCCACAGACCCCCATCTGAAACGATTGTGTGCCAAGGACCCCCATACAAGATGTATGGTGTTAACATTTTCAAAGAATTATAAGATGTTTTGAAAATATACAGTATATAACAGATGAAGATATATAGAGCCCTAGGGGTCCCTGAACCCTAATCTGAGCACATCTGTATTAGACCACGGACCACCAGAACTCAGAGAGTTAATGTATAGTCCATGTACGGGTCCATTTGGTTCCATTTGTGCACTCCATTTATACACTCATAGTTACGACCACGTAAGGGTCCATTTGGTTCCTAACTATCCATCATTTATCTGGGGGCCGCCTGGAACCCCCTCGAGGACCCCTGGGGGTCCCCGGACCCCACTCTGAGAACCAATACTTTAGGGGACATACAAGCGACAAAACATCAAATCTTGGGATTATCATCAGTCATCACTACATTGGATCCGTTGCAAAACACAAACGTTTCCCTTTTCCTGAAAAGCGTAACGCTCTTTATGGGATGACATACAAGGTTTTCCCACCCCGCGCGGTGACCGATATCCAATCTGGCAGCAAGGCCTTGAGGCCCCAGTGTCATCTGATCAGCAAGGGAGAGGAGGAGGGGGGGGGGGGGGGGGGGGCACAGCGGGAGAAATGTTATGACTAAGAGCTTAAGGACGGCCGGTACACAGTGTGAGAGAGCACCGGGGAGGGAGGGAGGGGAAGGAAGGAACGAGGAGTTACAGCAGATAAAGGGTAAGGTCAGTGCTGTTGGACGCGGCGGCCTGGTGTTTAGCCTTTGGTGGCAGGCGGAGGCAGGTTCATCCAATTAGATCGGCCGTGTGCTCGCGGCTTACAGGCTTGGCTCGTCAAGCAGGGATAAAGGTATCAGCGTGGGGGCTACACTACACACACACACACACACACACACACAGGCCTGTGGAAGTCTGTCATGCTGCCTTCACCATACACTAGGGATGGGACGATATGAACATTTCATATCACGATTATTGTGACAAAAGAAAACTGCGATTTACGTTATTATCGCGATAATCAAAATCCATTATCCTGGGGCAGAACATTTGCCAAAAAAATTGCGACGCGTTGTGAGCTTGTAGATCGGCTATTTTTTAGCAAAGACATTTGATAGAGAGTGAAAAAAAGACTGTATCAAGTACATATATTATAAGTACCTTTTACCCATTATAGAGGGTTTAAGTGGTACCGGATATGCAGGTCGGCAAATACAAGTTGAATTGATCCCAGTGCATGACGGAGGACGATATCACGATAAATGTAATCTCCACGATGCGATTATCGTGATTGTTTTTTATCACGATAAACGATAATATCGCTTATCGCCCCATCCCTACCACACACTGGCAGCTACCAAGCTACAGACAGGCTGCCGCTGTTCTTTTCAACGGCAGCTAGCGACATGAAGATGGCAAGCTACAGCTGACTACAATCCCAGTAGAGCTGACTGAGTGTTTTTTAACCGTTTCCACTCACCTCTCTCTTCACACAATTCTATTCTATGGTATGGTATGGTATGGTATGGGTTTATTGCTTAGTCCCCAAAGGTAAACATGTTTTGCCACCAGAGCGAATACAAATACACAAAATCAATTCTATTATTATTACTACTAGTAAGACACCTTTCCTATGATGTCTATGACATCTGACATCATACCCTTTTATGCCCATACCGGTACATGGAGATCCCTGTCAGTAGAACCAGCCGTTAGTGTGGTATGTGGCTGATGTGGCCTCCATATATGGGCATTCCCATATGAAGTCCTGTTAGAAATGGGCTTAATATTGATGACATCAGGGAACCCCATATATGGGCATAAAAGGGATTCTGTCAGTGTGACATCACAGTGAAGCCAGAGCGTGATGTCAGAGCGGCAAACCCATTCTGTTAAGAGTGGTTCCCCTGACATCACAGTGATGTCAAAGCATGATGTCAGAACGACAAATAGAAACACAGTGTCAGGCGTTATAGACAGAGATACATACACATACATACGGACAAGCTGTGACCGTTCACATACTAAACTTGCGACCTATGGGCGCAACAAACTCCTCACCTACAAATGTCTCTCAACGCCATAAACACGGAACCTGCGGGCCACTGACCACAAGGTCACCCCCCAAACAAGCAAGCCAACCTTTGGGACGGAGCCTTCTGTGTAGCATAAAATATCTTGCCGTGTGTACGAGCCCCTATTAGGAGATGACCTGATAAAAAAAATTAAAGAAGAGGAAAGACACCTATTCTCTCAGGCTTATGGCAAACAGTTGTTTATCGTTTAGTTTAGTTTGTTTGTTGGTTGTTCATTGCTTTTGACGTAAAGCGTCCTTTGATTCATGAAAGGTGCTATATAAATTCAAGCTATTATTAGTATTCTTGCTTGTAATGGGGGTTGGGGACTAGTTACTTACATATCGTCGTTGTCTGGGATAAACCTCGTATCTCCAAGTTCCAAATGTGTATGTTTTTTCGTAAAGTAAAGCCCTGCTTCATCATACAAGGCCATCACACAAAAGTAGTGAAAACAGCAGATCTACAAGCACACAACGCCTCGCACCGCGAGGCGTTGTGTGCTTGTAGATCGGCTGTTTTCACTAGTTTAGTTCATTTTTAAAATGACAAATACAAAATGAACGGTTTTGGACATACAAGGTTTTCACCCGACAACGACGATATATTTTCTGACATCAACAAGCGTGTTGATCAACACTTCAATAGCGATTCTGGATATACTAAGCATACATGATATGCTATATGATATCCCTTTGTATCTTTTTTAGCCGCCAGTGTGAACGCAGCATCACCCTTTCTTTCTCTACCCCACAGAAACATGCAGTCTGTTGTCACTGTAAACCTTTGTGAAAAGGAATGCTTGTAATGATAACATGACACCATGTACAGTAGCAAATGTCTGGAGGATAAAACCCAGATCGCTCCAGAAGGTTACGTACGTGTCAATCTCAGAGGTGGGATGGATGGAGAGGTGTGTGTTTGTTGACTTTGAGTCCGTTTGTCTTGTGATTGGTCCACAGGGCTGTCAAATATGATGTCAGACGGGGAGTTTCTGAGGACGAGTTGTGGATCGCCCAACTACGCTGCTCCAGAGGTCATCTCAGGAAGGTGTGTGTGTGTAATGTGTACAGCAGTATGAAATTATGAATATACAGTATATCTGGGTGCCTGTAGCAGCATGTCTGTAGCAGGTGCAGGTGCGTGCGTGTTTGTGTGTGTGTGTGTATATATATCGTTGTTGTCAGGCAGAAAAGTCTTATCTCCACATTTTAACTTTGTGTGTTTTCGTAAATTAACGCCCTACTTGATCATACTACAGCATCACACAAAAGCGTCACACTCAATGGTAGCAGATCCACGAGCTCGAAACGCGGCGCGAAGCGACACGTTTTGAGCTTGTCGATCTGCTACTTTTGCTGTCTTAGAATTTGAACCATGAAAAGAAACAGTTTTGGACATACAGTATGAGGTTTCCAGACTTTCCACCCAACAGCGAACGATAAGTGGTTTTATAGTACATTAATTCGGTGCGAGAGCGTCTTGCTAAAACGCCTAAATTGGCAAATTCTAAAAGAGTAAATGTCTGTGTTGTTGTGGTGGTTGCTTCATGCTTGTGGGGCCAGGCTGTATGCGGGTCCAGAGGTGGACATCTGGAGCTGCGGGGTGATCCTGTACGCCCTGCTGTGCGGCACCCTGCCCTTCGACGACGAGCACGTGCCCACGCTGTTCAAGAAGATCAGGGGAGGGGTCTTCTACATCCCCGAGTACCTGACCCGTTCCGTGGCCTCGCTGCTCATGCTCATGATGCAGGTGGACCCCCTGAAGAGAGCCACCATCAAGGACATCAGGTACACCCACTCACCTTCTCTGGACCCACCAGTGTTCATTTTGATTTAGTTTTTGAAGCGGTGAAAGCCGCTTCCAAGGAGTGGCTTTGTCTGCCCCGTACATGTTTTTTTGAGGATTCCCATAGATTCTCAAGGAGTGGCTTTGTCTGTCCCGTACATGTCCCGTGCATGCAGAATTGAGGATTGGTCAAGCTTCACATGACAATTTGGCCCTCCAGACAAAATCATTCATTCATTCAGAATTCATAAAAATATAGAACTAAAGCACATAGAAAGTATAGATTTAGAACACAGAATGTATAGATCTAGAACACAGATTTCATAGCTCTAGAACACATAGAATAAAAATTCACCACTGATTCACCTCTAAAAATCGACGAATCGACGCGTCGTTTTAAGCCCCGGGAATCGACGCCAATTGTTTGAGTCGAGGAGTCGAAAATATATATATATTTTTTTATATCACCAGTTAACCTACTATACTGCGGTGCACTGCTGATAGACTGGTGTCATGTACTTCCAATTGAGAGATGTAGCAATTGGCGAACAGTTATTTATTGTCTCGCACCAGCATAGGGGTGAAAGTGAGACGGAACGGCCAGAACCGCCGCTTCGTTAAAACATTCGGAGCCGGGACGGTGTTCCGTACGAAGGAGAAGGACGCTGTCAAAATCCCATATTAAATAACCTGCCACAGCACACACGCACGTCCACGAAGTAATTAAACAATCTACTAAAGTCAAATTAACATACACAAGTGTAGGCTACTAGTTACATTTTCTAATTAAAGTGCTTCTGAATTGTTCCAGTGTTGTAATAATCCATGATGATGTTTGTAGTTTGTTTCGCTGTGTTTGCGTCCATGACATGTCCACACTGAGGGCTCTAGCTGGGAGCTGTGCCTCCAGCTATTTATGATCCGTTTCTGAAATGAATCCGTTCTCGACACCGACTCATTACTCTGTCAGTGCTCTGTGTCCCGCGACTGCGGACTGGATCCCATCGTTCATTTAAAAGAGCCGTTCAAGAGAGCGGAATCGTTCGCGAATGTCTCATCTCTACTGCACGGCAGTGGATGCTGCCGAGACGGGGCAGAGTTGATCAGCGGAGATGTTTTATTTGTTTTAACGGTGTGTTGTACATTGCTATGCAGATAATGTTTGTGCTCGCGCACCGATATCACCGAAAACACCGTGCATTCAATTCATCTTAATGTATTATTGTGTTGTGTTGATGTGGACGTTTAAAGCAAAACTTTTTTTTTTTTTCTTTTTTTTTTACACAAAGTAGACTATAAAATGATTCGTCGACGCGTCGGAATGAACCCCTCGATTCGAATCGATTCCAAAAATCCCGAGTCGAGGACAGCCCTAGTATAAGTATGTATGTATGTCTGTCGGTCGGTGTCTGCCCGTGTTAAGCCCGTAGCCCAATCAGGGACTAGCATTTCTGCCAACGTCATCATTAACAGCCAATGAGGGACTAGCAGTCCTGGTGATGCCAGTGGTGATGTCACTGGCGCGCTCTGCTGGCGCACAAGTAGGCCATATATGTGCAAGGCGCAAGTTGGCACCTCGACAGAGTGCAGTTCTAGTTTAATTTGTTTTTGTCGCCTAGATATCACACGATTTCAGTCGATTAAATTGATAGGGTCTATTTTGGTTGGCCTCGATGGTGTCATAATGGCTGATTATTCACCTGGTTGCGTGCTGAAAATTGCCGATCTACAAGCTCACAACGCATCACAGCGTGACACGCTGTGAGCTTGTAGATCTGCTATTTTCAGAGCATAACCAAACATAAAATGTGTATTTTAGTTCTACTGGATCTCTTCTCCACTAGTTCCTCCCTAACATTTTTGAGCGGTGCTAACTGCTCCTACGTCTGACTTTTTATTTTAACGTTTAGTTTTTTTTTATCAATTATTCTTCTAACTTGTTATGAAGATTAATGGATGAAAGATGAAGATGCTTTGTTTTATTCGTAATGATTATAGAGCGATGAGTGCAACTGTGATGAATAAAATAGAGCAACACCTGCTTGCAATCTGTTGTTTTCCCTGCTCAACACTGTTGCCAAACCACTTATGAAGAAGAACAGACTGTGCCTCTATAATCACTCATTATAGACCAATGTCCAAATTCTGCTGCAGTGGTGTTTAGTAGCAGACAGCATTATTATATTATTATATTGCACTCTGTTGCTGCCCGCACAGAATACAAAACACTGATGCTGGCCTTCAAAGCAGCCAAAGGTATGGCACCTCCATACCTCCAAACCCTGACCTACAACCCCACCCGTTCACTCAGATCATCTAACACAGGGATGCTGACAGAACCCTCGCTAAAAACCCCAGGACAACGATCCAACGGTCCTAGACTATTTGCCCTCCTGGCCCCCAAACTCTGGAATAAAGTCCCTGTTCCACTTAAAACATATGACATATGGCCCAAGTGCGTTCCACCAAAACTGTGGGAGTAGTAGCGTGGCAACATAAAGTTTATCTGGAAAGAAAGAAAGAAAGAAAGAAAGAAAGAAAGAAAGAAAGAAAGTCGGACAAGTACTATAGTCTAACCAGACTAAAGGATCAAAGGTAGACTTTGAGAGTTTGGTACTTTAGCAATGTTTGGATTTGAATCCTGAAAACAATTTTCGACATAACAAGGTTTGCACCCAACAGCGGATCCAAAAGCTCAAAACATGTCGCTTTGCGCCGCGTTTGTATATCTGCTGCGTTTGATACTTTTGTAACTCACACTGTAATATGATCAAGCATAGATTTCTTTTCGAAAAAGCACCAAAAGTTAGAACATGGTGATAAGATGTTTCTGCCCGACAGCAACAGCAACACTATACAACATCATGCTATGTTTGACTGTCTGTGGTGGTTCTCCGTCAGGGAGCATGAGTGGTTCAAGCAGGACCTGCCCGGCTACCTGTTCCCCGAGGACCCGTCTTATGACACCACGGTACTGGACGAGGAGGCCGTCAGGGAGGTGTGTGAGAAGTTTGAATGCACCGAGTCTGAGGTGATGACCAGCCTGTACAGCGGAGACCCACAGGTACGTGTGCTCACCCCAACGCCACCCCATGTTTGTATGACTGTTAGGGCTGTCACGATATTCAAATAATTGGCGATTAGCGATTTAATTGTGTTTTTGTCGTTGATAATTACATTTCTGTTTGGCTTTTAGGCTTTGAAGTTGCATATGGCAGATATGATACATAACCTAAACACACAAATACATTACTGACATATTTGACGACTTACTACTTAAAAAATAACATTGATAGTGGAAATAGCCGATCTACAAGCTCACAACGCGTCGCGATGCGACGCGTTGTGAGCTTGTAGATCTGCTATTTCCACTATTTCTGAAATTTTTCAACATTAACGATTATGACGATTATGACAAAATAATTGCGATAATGTCAAATAATCACGATTAGATGATTATGTAATAATTGTGACAGCCCTAATTACTGTTCGGGAACCATTGGTATCTTTCAATCGGTGCACTGCAAACAATCCTGAGGGTTAATCTATGGATGAGAGAGTACAAATGGAAACACATGCACAAGGTGATGTGTCACACTAGCTCTCTTCCCCACTCACATAGAGATGTACATAGTTGATGTAAGCGGCTTAGTTTGGTGTTTTACAACACTCTGTGATGGACAAATCTGCTGACAGAGTGGCAAACAGACAGCCTCAACGCAATAGTTTAACACTCAAAGAGAGAGATGTGGCTTTTGAAAATGGTTGACACACTATTAGTCTTGCATAACCAGACGTATGGAAGATCTCTGCCTCCCAATCTGTGTCTGGTGACCCCTAGATTCAGTATAGGGGGCAGGGTGGCCTGGACACAAGTCTGAGATGTAAATACATGACAGCATTGCTGCAGAGCAAAAGCAATGCAAAGACTTTAGGGCGGTCCTTCAAATGCATTTGGGTATCCATCCGGAATCAATGGGCCTACAAAGAGTCTCCTCAAATTATTGGCTTTGGAATGTGACAAAAACTAAAGAATATTATTGAACTGAAGTCTCCATGGGGTGAGTAAAGTTTTGGGGGGTGAACTACTCCTTCAACCATGCTCTTCTCTCTCTCCCGTCACCTCCAGGACCAGCTGGCGGTGGCCTACCACCTGATCATAGACAACCGGCGCATCATGACCCAGGCCAGCGAGTTCTACCTGGCCTCCAGCCCTCCCCAGGGCTCCTTCATGGAGGAGGGCATGCCCCTGCCCCCCGGGGTCAAGCCCCACCCGGAGAGGATGCCGCCGCTGCTGGCCGACAGCCCCAAGGCCCGCTGCCCTCTGGACGCCCTCAACACCACCCGGCCCAAGCCCCTGGCCGTCAAGAAGGCCAAGTGGCACCTGGGCATCCGCAGCCAGAGCAGGCCCTACGACATCATGGCCGAGGTGTACAGGGCCATGAGACAGCTCAGCTTTGACTGGAAGGTATGAAGGGAGAAACAAAGTGGATTATGAAAATTAATATCAAGTACATACACATGATGCTAAAAGCACACACTTATTCTCTTTTTCACACAGACACACAATGCGCATCCACACACACAATGCGCATCCACACCTCTACACATGCCAGCATGCACGTGCACACACATGCAAACACACACATGCACACACGGTATGATTTATTGACCTAAACAAATGTCCCCATAAAGTCTAGTTCCCATATTATTTTGGGGGGGTCCTCAGAGGATTAGCTTAATGGGCAACTTTGTTTTCTCCCTCAACAGTAAACAACCCAACATATGGTAGTGTATGTAGGGTATCTGCACAATTCAAAAGTCACAATTTAAGGACTTTTAAGATTTGTTTTGGGGCTTTTTTATGCCTTTATTGATAGGACAGTAGACTGACAGGAAATGGGGGGAGAGATGGGGAGTAAGTAGTAACACGCGGCAAAGGTCGTCCGGATCGGGAATTGAACCGGCAACGTCGCCAGGCATCCATGCCTATGTGGCAATGTGGTATGTGCCTGGACCAGTAGGCCATCGGGTGCCCCCGACTTTTAAGGTTTTACGTAAGAAAGAGGCAAACATTGTGAAAATAGCCGATCTACAAGCTCACAACACAACACAGTGTGAGTGAGGTGTTGTGAGCTTGTAGTTTGTCTATTTTTGCAAGAATTCATGTGTGGAACCGAGTCAAACTCAGTGTAACGACTACATTCCCAGTGCTTGTCAGGGAGGAGGGGGGGTCTCCAGTTCAAATATTATTATTTTTTGGGGGGTTGTGGCCTGAAAAGTCTCTCTCTCTCTCTGCAGGTGGTGAACCCATACCACCTGCGCGTGCGGAGGAAGAACCCGGTGACGGGCAACCTGGTGAAGATGAGCCTGCAGCTGTACCAGGTGGACAACAGGTCCTACCTCCTGGACTTCAAGAGCATCGACGGTACGAGCCAACGTTATGTACACCACTGTTTCCCAAACACTGGACCCATTTGTGGGTCACAGACCGATTTTTTTATGGGTCACGATTTGAGTAAAAATCCCATTTTATTTTCCTACTTAAAAAAGAAATCCCAATCTATGTCTTTGGCGGTCTACACTACAGTAGCTTATGTAAGGACTCTCGTCATAACTCATCTGCGGCAGTAAACGATTTGAAACCTTGACTTTCGCGGTTTTCTGCCTCGATTCTCTTACCTTTTAACAAGGGCACACGATGGTGCACGGATTGTGCACAATCCGCATGCGCGCCGTGGTTAATCCATGCTATCATTGCTGAGCTAGGAGCAGTGTTGTTTATAAAGGAAGTAAACAGAGCAGGAAGTGGCCACAGAGAAATGGATTGTTCCGGCCCAAAACATGCAGATCCGGTTCTGCTTACCGGCTCAGAATGGAAGCTAGTGCTTCCATTCTAGGGTACTAGGGTACGATTTTGGATTGTTTTTATATATGAAATCAAATTAAATTGTTGGGTTTCTCGGTGACCAAGGACATCTCCAGGACAAGGACATCTCCAGCAGAGTAGACAGTCAGCTCACCAGACAGCAGATATCGAGGCGTCACATAAATGTAGGTGAAGGCCAATTTGGTTATGCAATTTGCGTACCATATCACACTCCTTGAGCGATAGGCAGGACTTCGTGAGGAATTTGTAGTGCTGGTACTTTGCGTTTCGTTTGTGCCAGGCTTTGCGCAGTGTTCGTGTTATATGGTCAACCAGGGTAACAGCAAATGCAAAATGGACGAAGGAGGGAATAGGTTTAATTTGAAGAGGGAACAGACTGGTGCCCGTAGGGCTTAACGTTCTTGATAGGCTTTGCGCCGTGGACAGAGATCTAGGTAGGTTATAGTATAATAATAATAACGATGACAGTGATTCTCAACCTTTTACATTTCAATTACCCCCAGTTTGGCCATGGACCCCTATTTGACAAAAACAATCGCTGGGACCCCAGTCTACTGTTACACTCTAAAATCTCTCTAAAGAGTTCATCTAACTCTCAGAGTTACAGACCCATAAAGGTCCATCTTGGACCCCAGTTGGTGCCCGGACCAGACACCGAGAACCAGTGAGTGATGATGTGAAAGCTTCCTCCCTCAACCTTGTTGTTTTCGCCCCTCCAGACGACATCATGGAGGCGACGGGCCACAAGTCGGGCTCGTCCACCCCGCAGAGGTCGGGCTCCACGGCGGGCCTCCTCAGACCCCGGCTGAGCATCGACTCGGCCAGCCCCGCCTTTGTGGACCTGCCCCAGCTCAGCTCCTCCCTGCCGGGCTCGCTGTCCGGCAGCTCGCCCATGCTGGCCCCGCGCCAGGGCTCCCACACCATGGACTTCTTTGAGATGTGTGCCAGTCTGATCACCACGCTGGCACGCTGACAGGTTTTATACCTACTTACTTGACCCCCCCCTACCCCTCCTCCTCCTCCTCCTCGGCTTTCCCCACCAATCATGAGGGAGAAGCCACTCGTCACTCCAGATGACTTTATCGTCGTTGTCGGGTGAAAACCTTGTACGTCCAAAACGGTTCGTTTTGCATTTATCATTTTAAAAATGATTTGAACTAGTGAAAACAGACGATCTACAAGCACACGAGCGAGGCGTTGTGTGCTTGTAGATCTGCTGTTTTCACTACCTTTGTGCGATGGCCTTGTATGATGAAGCAGGGCTTTACTTTGTGAAAAAACGTACACATTTGAAACTTGGAGATACAAGGTTTCTGCCCGACAGTGACGTTATGTATGTCAGAAAAGTCCTGATCTCTCCTTTGCCATTTCTCCTTTATCTCCGTTTCTACTCTGAAGGATTTGAAAGGGGAATGTATTGCGTGGACATGGTAGATTATTGTGAGAGTTGGATGTGATGAGAACCAAGTATCCCCCCTTCAGATAAAGGAGAGATCAGGAGAGGAAGCCATTCGGGGCTGACAGAATCATAGCGTTTTCTTTTTCTTTTTTTTTTTACACAGGCCTGTAACGAGAGGTCTGTGTCCACATAGCCTGTATAGCAACTGATCCTGCTAATAGAAACTGTCAGGCAGAAACCTCTTACGTCCATATTTTAACTTTTTGAGTTTTTTTTTTTCAGTAAATGAATGTCCTACGTGAGCATCCTACAGCGTCACACTAAAGTAGTGTTTCTCAAACTTTCAACTTTCAAGGTTTGTACACTGTCAGAGTTACAGACTTGCAAGGGTCAATTTAGACCCCGCTAAAGCAACCGACAGAGTCCCTGGAAGTCCCTGGAATCCACTTTGAGGAACACTGCACATCATCAAATCATCAAATTGCTTTTGAATTTTGAATCCCGAAAACAGTTTTGGACGTATGAGGTTTCTGCCCGACAGAGACGAAATAGAAACTGTGAAACTTAGACCAAGGTCAAGTGGGGGGGAGGTTTCGAGGTCAGAGTTCACCGTTGTTGGAACACAGGGTCAGATAAGGTCAAGTTCACTGTCACCTCCCCTCCCTCAGTTCTTTCTTGATTTCCGACTTGACTGCCGAAACGTCACCAAACACTACATGTTTTGCGAAACGTTGTGGCGACAGGAAAGAGCCTTATGAGGTTGGTCCCCAGCCACTGATCTGGTACCAGGTCAGTTTGACCCCCCTTCGTGGTACTATATTAAGATCAGTACATAGAAAGAGGGGAAACTGACCCCAGTTCAATGTCTCCGAGGCGCCTCATTTAAAAACGAGCAAACATTTTAATTTCAGGTTTTCTATTCCTTTTTTCTTTTCTTTTTTGTAAAAGAACAATTTTGTTATCCATGTACGATATATTTATATATTATGATCATTTTATGTAGATGAGAGAGGTTGACAAAAAGGTATACCAAATAAGAGTCTATTCATACAGTATATTATATATAGAGAGAGAGAGTATTACTATTATCTTAGATATCAGATCTGTATTTATTTTTAAGAGGTTGTTGTTGTTTTTTAGGCACTGTAGGAACATTATTTATGCACTGTGTCAACATGAAGGAGTTTTTATCCTGATTTGTTTTCAAGAGCTTGTTGTGAGTCGATGGACGGCAGGAGAGATGAACGACACTACTGTAACTCTTTACTTAAAGGTCGGGTCTATAATAACAATAATGGATTTTATTCATAATGCGCTTTACATTCGTGAACATGTCAAAGTGCTACAATAGACAGTTGCATGAAAAAGAATCATCACACCATTAACAACATCTAAGAAACTGAAACAACATTTAAAACATGAGGTCATAAAGCCTAGTGGTTGAACCAGTGTAGCTAAAAAACAAAATGCTTTGTTATAAAGGTAGGTCTTTAGTCCTCTCTTTGGTCAACAGACTGTGGTGCTCTCAGGTGGGTAGGGAGGGTGCTGTTCTACAGTTCGGGGGGCGTCCGACAGTGGTGGGAAAAGTACTCAAATGTATTACTTAAGTAAAAGTATCAATACTGCAATGTAGTAAAGTAAAGTAAAAGTCCGGGATTCAAAATGTACCTGATGCAAGGATGATGCATTATGATGCAGTATAACGTGTACTGACTAAGTATGGTAGTTATGTTGTGCTGTTCCGCTCAGCTTATAGGGCATCATGACCGGCACTTACAATACTTCATGAACCTTGTTATGCAAGTTGTTGTGCATAATTATGAACACAAGTGTTATGAAGCCTTGTGAGTGCATTATAATGGATTATTGATAGAGATTTATAATGCATTATAGATGCTATTATAATGCATTATAGACCGGGCCTTTAAGGAAAGTGTTAGCCACTACTGGACTGTTTTGCTGCATGCTACGTTCAGAGAGCACAGATACAGACCATCTCATAACTGCATACCACTACATAATCCAGCTCATTGTGCACTCAAGTGTACTTTGTGTTACGCACATGTTGAGTTGCTTTGATGTTGTGTTCGCGTAGCCGTCTTCAATAAGCCCTTAATTTTTGCAGATTGTAGAGGCTCGGACAGAGCTCGCATTAATTTCATATAGTCAGGACTAAAACACATTATTTGTATTACTATAATTGTGAGGCTGAAGAATAGCAGATCTACGAGCATCGCAGCACGTGTGTTGTGAGCTCCCTAACAAGTGAGCTCTCTAGTAAACATTTTTAGCCATAGAAGAAAACATTTTCCTCTTGTGAGGGCTAAGAAAATGGTCCCTACCATGTCTGTTTGTTAAATTCCACAATACTTGTGGGGACGTTAAGCGCTCACAAGTATAGTAATATAAACACACAACCCTCTCCACCCCAGTCTAGCCCCTCACAGGGAGTTGTTATTATGCTGCTCAGCCATGCATGGAAAGAATGCAATTAAAAAAGCACTCAGCCAGCTCAGCATCAAGCGGACAGGACAGGCAGTACAGTACCGTACACTAGTATAATTCACTACAGTACAGTGTTTATTGCCTGGCTCGAGAGACAGCCGCTGGCCGCCGCGTCCACGTCCATGGACGCGACCGTGGACGCGTCCATGGACGCGGCCGCGAAAAAAACGTCCGTGGACGCGAGGCCGCGTCCACGGACGCAAACGGCCGGCCGTCCCGGCCGTGGACGCGACCGTGGACGCGGCCGTGGACGCAGACGGCCGGGGACGCGGCCGTGGACGAGGCCGCGGCCGTGGACGCAAACGGCCGGCCGTGGACGCAAACGGCCGGCCGTGGACGCAAACGGCCGGCCGTGGACGGGTCCATGGACGAGGCCGCGAAAAAAAGGCAGCGAAAAAGAAAAAAAAAGGTGTCTATTGTATGTATTTTTTGATGGAGAATTCAAATATGACCTTCTTTTTTGCATAGGACAACTCTAACCTGCATCAATTGGTATTTTATAATTGCCAATTGTACCCTATCCATCTAAAAAACAAATTGGATGTCTATTGTATGTATTTTTTGATGGAGAATTCAAATATTACCTTCTTTTTGGGATAGGACAACTCTAACCTGCATCAATTGGTATTTTATAATTGCCAATTGTACCCTATCCATCTCAAAAACAAATTGGATGTCTATTGTATGTATTTTTTGATGGGGAATTCAAATGTTACCTTCTTTTTTAGATATGACAACTCTGACCTGCATCAATTGGTGCATCAACCTACTTACTATCTATCTATCTATCTATCTATCTATCTATCTATCTATCTATCTATCTATCTATCCATCTATCCATCTATCTATCCATCTATTTATTTATACTTCACCTTTAGTCCAGAAGAGAGTTCAGCCTCAGGAACTTGCACACATGGAACTGTGTCATGACTGTGTCATGGAGCTAAAACAGAGCCATGTTAAATACTCACAATGACTCTGATGGACCAATCATGGTGGTGGTGGGGGGAGGGATCAACAATAGACAGAAACTGGATAATGCTTTGTTAACTGTCCCACCTAAGTCCCTGCTAGTCTGAACAAACATCACCTTCCCTCTCATAACACTACTACTACGACATTTATATAAAGCTGCTCTTGCATTTGAATTCAAGTCTGACACAAGTTAAGGTTAACTTAGGTAGTATTTCATTTCGCTGGCTTTTAGGGTCTGTGTGAGTGTGTAGGCTCACAAATTATTATAATTGTCATTAAGTGACTCTGAGATCTATCCATCCATCCATCCATCCATCCATCTATTTATTTATACTTACTGTTTACATTTTCTATAAATATTTATTTCTATATAAAACTCAGTTGTGTGGAGTTATTGTGTGCCCTTTCTTGTTGCTAAAGAGTCCATTTGTTCACTAGACATTAAGTCAAGGTTACTATTTTGAGTTGAAGCTAAGTGTTTTATTGCTTTGTGGTTTAACATGATTTAAAAGGCAAATTCATTGTTATGGTTACTTTAGAAGACTGCTTTTGCATTCATGAGTTAAGAGAGCCAAGCTAATTCAAAGAGTTAGGTTAAAGGAACACAAAACATGACCTAACTCACAGCTGCCATTGGACAGACAGTTACAACATACTCTTATCTTTCACAGAACAGACAATTATCATTTATTATCTATTTGAGACTATGTAGCTGCTCTAGGGGAAATAGAGCATTATATCAGCCTATTCAATTGATAATGACCAATGGGTGCCAGTTTCTAAGTAGTTAAAGCATATTAACATAACAATATATGTGGCCTAGACATGGACATTGCCCAATCAACTCGTAATCTACAGAAATGTCCACCACATCACACAGTATAAAACCTAGTAGGCTTAGTGGATTACCTATGTTAAATCATGTCAGGTTAGTTTGGTTCAAGATTCAAGTATAATAATTTATGAGACAAAAATGTAAACAGCACAAATGTACAATCACATCTAGGCTAGAATGATAACACAAAGTCCTGACTACTCCTTGTTATTGTGGTCCTAAATACTACAATGATTAGTTTGGATGCATTGCTTCTATCATGTCCAATTAAAAATAAATACATTACATACATACAGAAATCTGCCTTCTTCTGTATTGTATTAGTGACATTCATTATAAATAGTAAAATAACAGGACAGAGCAAAAAAGGCCTCTGTTGTGTCTTTATCTGATCACATGCAATCAGACACTCACACTGCACAGCAATACTTTATTACAGGCTCAAGGCCCACAGGGTAAGAAGACCATACATTACAAAGATAATAATTAAAAAAACAACAACAGAGTACATTCTCCAAGCCCCACCGGAGCTAAAGAGGCACTCATGCCAGTGGCCTCTAACGGTAGACGTGTACCTGACAGAGTTTTCCCCACATTGGTTACAGATATAAGGTTTCTCTCCGGTGTGAATTTGTTGGTGTATTTTGATATGTTCCAGTCTAGGAAAGCTCTTTCCACACTGGTCACAGCAATAAGGTTTTTTTCCAGTGTGATTTTTCTGGTGTGCTTTGAGATGATGCATATCACTGAACCTTTTCTCACACTGGACACAGCAGTATATGGCTTCTCACCAGTGTGGATTTTCAGGTGTCTTTTCAGAGCCGTCTTCAGAGTGAACCTTTTCCCACATTGGTGACAGCAGTAAGGTCTCTCTCAAGTGTGAATCTTCTTGTGTTGTACGAGGCTAGATTTTACAGTGAAACGTTTGCCACAGTGTTCACAGCAGTAAGGCTTTTCTTCGGTGTGAAATCTCTGGTGTACTTTCAGAGCAGCCGTTAAACTGAACTTTTCCCCACATTGGACACAGCCGTACGGTTTCTCTCCTGTGTGAATTCGTTCATGTATTTTGAGATAAGACAATCGAGTAAAGCTTTTCCCACACTGGTCACAGCAATAGGGCTTCTCTCTAGTGTGAATTCTCAGGTGTTCTCTTAAAATCCCCTTTTGAACAAATCTTTTCCCACACTGGTCACAACAATCTCTCCAGTATGTGAACGCTTATGATCTTTTAATTGTCCAGACGAGCAAAATACTTCCCACATTGTTCACAGCTGAATGGCTTCACTCCGGTATGAATTCTCTGGTCTACTTTGAGATAATAAATTGAGCTGAAGGCTTTTTCCACATTGGTCACAACAGCACTGTCTTGGTTTAACTGAGGACAGCACAGGACAGGGAGAGAAAACACACACCTGATAAGAGCCAGATTCACACATTGATCAGCATTTAAGTAACATCATCATTATTATTGTTGTTGAGTCTGAAAAGAACAATACAATGTGATAGATCTTTACACATCTGACCCATAACATTATTAGCAATTCACATGGTTACTATAATAGGTGAGTCTTCTAGCTTTTAAAAAAAATAATATTTCATTAATTCTTTCTCTTACTAAGTGGAACATCCCACTTCTTAATTGTATATTATTTGGAAAGGGTTGAGTAGCAAAATGTTTGCCATAAATTCAATGCTGAGTTGCATTTGTTTTTCTACATTTCCCCTTCAATGTATTATTACAATGTATTTACTATTTCTTACTTAGGTCTACTTAACTTTGTATTTTTACATTATTATATTGATCAACATTAACACATAGTGTGCGTTAGGTTAGGTTAGTTGCAGAGTGTCCACAACTGTCCAGAATACACTGTACATCATTTCAAGACTCCAGACTTCAAGTGAAGATGAAATCTCTAGACGGCACCAGCGGCAATTCTGATGAACAGGTGGAACCCAAAGACCATCAAGATCTCTGTAAGTCACAGACTGAGTAAGTCTCCAGATGAACTCACACACATCAAAGTGTTTAAACATTACTTTTATCATTCATGACATAATATCATGTTACTGTTACCTACATGCCTTTATATGGGGAGAACCAAGCAACAACTTTGACCCAGTGATGATTTTGCTTTTAATAGAAAGGAATCCCGTACATTGTTGTATGTTAAATTACTTTCTGATCTGTTTGTGTTCATTATAACAGCCACAGGAAAGATACATTGTTTCAGATTGTTCCAGAGACTGATGACAGACCCTGGATGTAGCTCTGTCAGGTACACGTCTACCATTAGTGGACACTGGCATGAGTGGCATGAGTGCCTATTTTGCTCCGGTGGGGCTCGGTGAATGTACTCTCTGTTGTTGTTTTTTTAAATTATTATCTTTGTAATGTATTGTCTTCTTACCCTGTGGGCCTTGAGCCTGTAATAAAGTTTATATATTGCTGTGCAGTGTGAGTGTCTGATTGCATGTGATCAGATAAAGACACAACAGAGGCCTTTTTTGCTCTGTCCTGTTATTTTACTATTTATAATGAATGTCACTAATACAATACAGGAGAAGGCAGATTTCTGTATGTATGTAATGTATTTCTTTTTAATTGGACATGATAGAAGCAATGCATCCAAACTAATCATTGTAGTATTTAGGACCACAATAACAAGGAGTAGTCAGGACTTTATGTTATCATTCTAGCCTAGATGTGATTGTACATTTGTGCACATTTGTGTTACATTTTTGTCTCATAAATTATTATACTTGAACCTTGAACCAAACTAACCTGACATGATTTAACATAGGTAATCCACTAAGCCTACTAGGTTTTATACTGTGTGATGTGGTGGACATTTCTGTAGATTACGAGTTGATTGGGCAATATCCATGTCTAGGCCACATATATTGTTATGTTAATATGCTTTAACTACTTAGAAACTGGCACCCATTGGTCATTATCAATTGAATAGGCTGATATAATGCTCTATTTCCCCTAGAGCAGCTACATAGTCTCAAATAGATAAAATAAATGATAATTGTCTGTTCTGTGAAAGATAAGAGTATGTTGTAACTGTCTGTCCAATGGCAGCTGTGAGTTAGGTCATGTTTTGTGTTCCTTTAACCTAACTCTTTGAATTAGCTTGGCTCTCTTAACTCATGAATGCAAAAGCAGTCTTCTAAAGTAACCATAACAATGAATTTGCCTTTTAAATCATGTTAAACCACAAAGCAATAAAACACTTAGCTTCAACTCAAAATAGTAACCTTGACTTAATGTCTAGTGAACAAATGGACTCTTTAGCAACAAGAAAGGGCACACAATAACTCCACACAACTGAGTTTTATATAGAAATAAATATTTATAGAAAATGTAAACAGTAAGTATAAATAAATAGATGGATGGATGGATGGATGGATGGATAGATCTCAGAGTCACTTAATGACAATTATAATAATTTGTGAGCCTACACACTCACACAGACCCTAAAAGCCAGCGAAATGAAATACTACCTAAGTTAACCTTAACTTGTGTCAGACTTGAATTCAAATGCAAGAGCAGCTTTATATAAATGTCGTAGTAGTAGTGTTATGAGAGGGAAGGTGATGTTTGTTCAGACTAGCAGGGACTTAGGTGGGACAGTTAACAAAGCATTATCCAGTTTCTGTCTATTGTTGATCCCTCCCCCCACCACCACCCTGATTGGTCCATCAGAGTCATTGTGAGTATTTAACATAGCTCTGTTTTAGCTCCATGACACAGTCATGACACAGTTCCATGTGTGCAAGTTCCTGAGGCTGAACTCTCTTCTGGACTAAAGGTGAAGTATAGATAGATAGATAGATAGATAGATAGATAGATAGATAGATAGTCAGTCACTTATAGACAATTATAATAATTTGTGAGCCTACACACTCACACACAGACCCTAAAAGCCAGCAAAATGAAATACTACCTAAGTTAACCTTAACTTGTGTCAGACTTGAATTCAAATGCAAGAACAGCTTTACATAAATGTAGATAGATAGATAGATAGACAGATAGATAGATAGTAAGTAGGTTGATGCACCAATTGATTTAGGTTAGAGTTGTCATATCTAAAAAAGAAGGTAACATTTGAATTCCCCATCAAAAAATACATACAATAGACATCCAATTTGTTTTTGAGATGGATAGGGTACAATTGGCAATTATAAAATACCAATTGATGCAGGTTAGAGTTGTCCTATCCCAAAAAGAAATTAATATTTGAATTCTCCATCAAAAAATACATACAATAGACATCCAATTTGTTTTTTAGATGGATAGGGTACAATTGGCAATTATAAAATACCAATTGATGCAGGTTAGAGTTGTCCTATGCAAAAAAGAAGGTCATATTTGAAATCTCCATCAAAAAATACATACAATAGACACCTTTTTTTTTCTTTTTCGCTGCCTTTTTTTCGCGGCCTCGTCCATGGACCCGTCCACGGCCGGCCGTTTGCGTCCACGGCCGGCCGTTTGCGTCCACGGCCGCGGCCTCGTCCACGGCCGCGTCCACGGCCGCGTCCCCGGACATTACATACATACAGAAATCTGCCTTCTTCTGTATTGTATTAGTGACATTCATTATAAATAGTAAAATAACAGGACAGAGCAAAAAAGGCCTCTGTTGTGTCTTTATCTGATCACATGCAATCAGACACTCACACTGCACAGCAATACTTTATTACAGGCTCAAGGCCCACAGGGTAAGAAGACCATACATTACAAAGATAATAATTAAAAAAACAACAACAGAGTACATTCTCCAAGCCCCACCGGAGCTAAAGAGGCACTCATGCCAGTGGCCTCTAACGGTAGACGTGTACCTGACAGAGTTTTCCCCACATTGGTTACAGATATAAGGTTTCTCTCCGGTGTGAATTTGTTGGTGTATTTTGATATGTTCCAGTCTAGGAAAGCTCTTTCCACACTGGTCACAGCAATAAGGTTTTTTTCCAGTGTGATTTTTCTGGTGTGCTTTGAGATGATGCATATCACTGAACCTTTTCTCACACTGGACACAGCAGTATATGGCTTCTCACCAGTGTGGATTTTCAGGTGTCTTTTCAGAGCCGTCTTCAGAGTGAACCTTTTCCCACATTGGTGACAGCAGTAAGGTCTCTCTCAAGTGTGAATCTTCTTGTGTTGTACGAGGCTAGATTTTACAGTGAAACGTTTGCCACAGTGTTCACAGCAGTAAGGCTTTTCTTCGGTGTGAAATCTCTGGTGTACTTTCAGAGCAGCCGTTAAACTGAACTTTTCCCCACATTGGACACAGCCGTACGGTTTCTCTCCTGTGTGAATTCGTTCATGTATTTTGAGATAAGACAATCGAGTAAAGCTTTTCCCACACTGGTCACAGCAATAGGGCTTCTCTCTAGTGTGAATTCTCAGGTGTTCTCTTAAAATCCCCTTTTGAACAAATCTTTTCCCACACTGGTCACAACAATCTCTCCAGTATGTGAACGCTTATGATCTTTTAATTGTCCAGACGAGCAAAATACTTCCCACATTGTTCACAGCTGAATGGCTTCACTCCGGTATGAATTCTCTGGTCTACTTTGAGATAATAAATTGAGCTGAAGGCTTTTTCCACATTGGTCACAACAGCACTGTCTTGGTTTAACTGAGGACAGCACAGGACAGGGAGAGAAAACACACACCTGATAAGAGCCAGATTCACACATTGATCAGCATTTAAGTAACATCATCATTATTATTGTTGTTGAGTCTGAAAAGAACAATACAATGTGATAGATCTTTACACATCTGACCCATAACATTATTAGCAATTCACATGGTTACTATAATAGGTGAGTCTTCTAGCTTTTAAAAAAAATAATATTTCATTAATTCTTTCTCTTACTAAGTGGAACATCCCACTTCTTAATTGTATATTATTTGGAAAGGGTTGAGTAGCAAAATGTTTGCCATAAATTCAATGCTGAGTTGCATTTGTTTTTCTACATTTCCCCTTCAATGTATTATTACAATGTATTTACTATTTCTTACTTAGGTCTACTTAACTTTGTATTTTTACATTATTATATTGATCAACATTAACACATAGTGTGCGTTAGGTTAGGTTAGTTGCAGAGTGTCCACAACTGTCCAGAATACACTGTACATCATTTCAAGACTCCAGACTTCAAGTGAAGATGAAATCTCTAGACGGCACCAGCGGCAATTCTGATGAACAGGTGGAACCCAAAGACCATCAAGATCTCTGTAAGTCACAGACTGAGTAAGTCTCCAGATGAACTCACACACATCAAAGTGTTTAAACATTACTTTTATCATTCATGACATAATATCATGTTACTGTTACCTACATGCCTTTATATGGGGAGAACCAAGCAACAACTTTGACCCAGTGATGATTTTGCTTTTAATAGAAAGGAATCCCGTACATTGTTGTATGTTAAATTACTTTCTGATCTGTTTGTGTTCATTATAACAGCCACAGGAAAGATACATTGTTTCAGATTGTTCCAGAGACTGATGACAGACCCTGGATGTAGCTCTGTCAGGTACACGTCTACCATTAGTGGACACTGGCATGAGTGGCATGAGTGCCTATTTTGCTCCGGTGGGGCTCGGTGAATGTACTCTCTGTTGTTGTTTTTTTAAATTATTATCTTTGTAATGTATTGTCTTCTTACCCTGTGGGCCTTGAGCCTGTAATAAAGTTTATATATTGCTGTGCAGTGTGAGTGTCTGATTGCATGTGATCAGATAAAGACACAACAGAGGCCTTTTTTGCTCTGTCCTGTTATTTTACTATTTATAATGAATGTCACTAATACAATACAGGAGAAGGCAGATTTCTGTATGTATGTAATGTATTTCTTTTTAATTGGACATGATAGAAGCAATGCATCCAAACTAATCATTGTAGTATTTAGGACCACAATAACAAGGAGTAGTCAGGACTTTATGTTATCATTCTAGCCTAGATGTGATTGTACATTTGTGCACATTTGTGTTACATTTTTGTCTCATAAATTATTATACTTGAACCTTGAACCAAACTAACCTGACATGATTTAACATAGGTAATCCACTAAGCCTACTAGGTTTTATACTGTGTGATGTGGTGGACATTTCTGTAGATTACGAGTTGATTGGGCAATATCCATGTCTAGGCCACATATATTGTTATGTTAATATGCTTTAACTACTTAGAAACTGGCACCCATTGGTCATTATCAATTGAATAGGCTGATATAATGCTCTATTTCCCCTAGAGCAGCTACATAGTCTCAAATAGATAAAATAAATGATAATTGTCTGTTCTGTGAAAGATAAGAGTATGTTGTAACTGTCTGTCCAATGGCAGCTGTGAGTTAGGTCATGTTTTGTGTTCCTTTAACCTAACTCTTTGAATTAGCTTGGCTCTCTTAACTCATGAATGCAAAAGCAGTCTTCTAAAGTAACCATAACAATGAATTTGCCTTTTAAATCATGTTAAACCACAAAGCAATAAAACACTTAGCTTCAACTCAAAATAGTAACCTTGACTTAATGTCTAGTGAACAAATGGACTCTTTAGCAACAAGAAAGGGCACACAATAACTCCACACAACTGAGTTTTATATAGAAATAAATATTTATAGAAAATGTAAACAGTAAGTATAAATAAATAGATGGATGGATGGATGGATGGATGGATAGATCTCAGAGTCACTTAATGACAATTATAATAATTTGTGAGCCTACACACTCACACAGACCCTAAAAGCCAGCGAAATGAAATACTACCTAAGTTAACCTTAACTTGTGTCAGACTTGAATTCAAATGCAAGAGCAGCTTTATATAAATGTCGTAGTAGTAGTGTTATGAGAGGGAAGGTGATGTTTGTTCAGACTAGCAGGGACTTAGGTGGGACAGTTAACAAAGCATTATCCAGTTTCTGTCTATTGTTGATCCCTCCCCCCACCACCACCCTGATTGGTCCATCAGAGTCATTGTGAGTATTTAACATAGCTCTGTTTTAGCTCCATGACACAGTCATGACACAGTTCCATGTGTGCAAGTTCCTGAGGCTGAACTCTCTTCTGGACTAAAGGTGAAGTATAGATAGATAGATAGATAGATAGATAGATAGATAGATAGATAGTCAGTCACTTATAGACAATTATAATAATTTGTGAGCCTACACACTCACACACAGACCCTAAAAGCCAGCAAAATGAAATACTACCTAAGTTAACCTTAACTTGTGTCAGACTTGAATTCAAATGCAAGAACAGCTTTACATAAATGTAGATAGATAGATAGATAGACAGATAGATAGATAGTAAGTAGGTTGATGCACCAATTGATTTAGGTTAGAGTTGTCATATCTAAAAAAGAAGGTAACATTTGAATTCCCCATCAAAAAATACATACAATAGACATCCAATTTGTTTTTGAGATGGATAGGGTACAATTGGCAATTATAAAATACCAATTGATGCAGGTTAGAGTTGTCCTATCCCAAAAAGAAATTAATATTTGAATTCTCCATCAAAAAATACATACAATAGACATCCAATTTGTTTTTTAGATGGATAGGGTACAATTGGCAATTATAAAATACCAATTGATGCAGGTTAGAGTTGTCCTATGCAAAAAAGAAGGTCATATTTGAAATCTCCATCAAAAAATACATACAATAGACACCTTTTTTTTTCTTTTTCGCTGCCTTTTTTTCGCGGCCTCGTCCATGGACCCGTCCACGGCCGGCCGTTTGCGTCCACGGCCGGCCGTTTGCGTCCACGGCCGCGGCCTCGTCCACGGCCGCGTCCACGGCCGCGTCCCCGGCCGTCTGCGTCCACGGCCGCGTCCACGGTCGCGTCCACGGCCGGGACGGCCGGCCGTTTGCGTCCGTGGACGCGGCCTCGCGTCCACGGACGTTTTTTTCGCGGCCGCGTCCATGGACGCGTCCACGGCCGCGTCCATGGACGTGGACGCGGCGGCCAACGGCTCTTGCTGCGTTCAGGAGCGGAAGACAGAAGGCAGCGTCCACACACAGTAGCAGCTTAAGTAAACCAATCGTGTATTAAAGGTAACTAACTGACTGAGCTCAACGGAGCAGCCTCACACTGTTTGCAACACAGAGGGTGACTGGTTAGGATGCCATGTAACTATGCTGCGTGCGTGTGTGTGTGTGCGTGAAGACAGAGCGAGGAACTAGGGGTGTCACAACTTGCCTAATCCACGATTCGATTTGACATTTTAAAATATCCCTTTTTTTCCCGCTATATCATTATCCATTGCTATTGAGTCTTGATTGCAAATAGAGAGAAAAACACATTTTCTCAATAAGTAACTTCTATTTGAATAATAACATTTATAAATTCCCTTGGACGTGCGTGTGCAAGATTAACAGATTCTTGTTAATGATTCTTGTCAATTTCTATCTGCTGAATTGAACGTCTCGTTTCGATTTGACTTTGATTCGTGTTGGAATTACGATGAGGCCAAGAGAAGGAAGATGGCAGGATAGAGAAGAAGAAGAAAATAGAGTCCGCCAACACTGGTTTCAACTCAGCAACACTGTTTTTTTATTGCTTCAACGTTTCGACCCGCTTGGATCTTCTTCAGGAATAATTTCATATTATTCCTGAAGAAGATCCAACGGGATCAAGAAGATCCAACCGGATTGAAACGTTGAAGCAATCAAAACCAGTGGAGCTGAGTACAGGGTTCCCACGGTCATGAAATTCCTGGAAATATTCTGAAATTAGAAAAATATAGTTTTGGAATTGATCAAGGGTCCTGGAAGGTCCTGGAAAAAATAGCTATGCATTGTCTTTGGTTATTGATTTTCTTAATACCTCTGAAATGACAAATTCAACATTGGCCAAATTGTCAAATATTAGCTCATTCTGTGCCAGATGACGGTTTTGACGTTTTTTTTCTGTGTCTGTTTCTGTGGGGGAAAAAATTATTAAAAAAAAAACATTTTTTTTCATTGCATAGTAAAGAAAAACATACAAAATCCTGGCACAGCTACCTTGGAGCCATTTTGGCATCTGGCACAGAATGAGTTAGAGGCAGAAATTGTGAAAATAGCAGATCTACATGCTTAGTGCTCGTCAGGGTGCCGGGGTCCCCAGTTCAAATATGATTATTTTGGGGGTCACGGCCTGAAGATGTTGAGAACTACTGGCATACACTACCTGTCTTTGGGCATTGCGCATAGGTGTAAGCGACTCGTTATTGAGCTGAATTATTGCTATATCGTCCTGGAAATCTGGTTAAATATTCTAGAAAAGTTTTGGAAAATAATTGGAAATGAATTGGTAAATATGTGTGGGAACCCTGTAGAGTGGACCTGTGCATGCACTATCTATAACCCAGGATAGAGATGAAGACATGACTTTGATGTGAGATGGTGTGTATCCGTAGACGTTAGGGCAGAATAAGCTGCAGAAACATTTCCCAGGTTGCCTTAAAAAATGCAAAACACTTTAGTTAACCACTTGAACCCTATATATATCATGTTGTAAATCAAATAGCAAAAATAGCCGATTGATTTGCAGAACTTTGACCTATTCCTTTGCCGGTTATTTGCCTATTTTTGCAGAATGTTCAAACAGTATATCATGACCTGGCCAGAATAGGGTTTCTAGGGTTCATGTGGTTTGTGTGTGCTTATTATGGTGTGTATGTGTGTGTTGGGTTTGTGAGTTTTACTGTATGTTGTGCGGAAAGGTGTAGCATCTAGGAAAAGCGCCTTATGTCTGTGTTTGTCACAGATTTAATAAAGGGCTCACTGGCTTGACAATGATTAGTGACTGTTTAAGAAGGCTTGTGCTGTAATTGTAGTGCCAATGATTCTGTGACGTCGGCAGGCCGGGATTGAATGAGCGAATGAGAAAAGGGCAACAGGGGGTTCAAAACCCAATGCTTGTAGTGCTCAGCTGTAGTGATGGTTGTTGTTTATGCACTGTTCAGACATTGCTGTTGTCCGTTTAGTCCACTCAGTCACTCCCTTTTTTTAACTGCAGTATTTGAACCACATTTAAAAACCCATATCGGGCCATAAACACGCAAACACAGAACATGGAAATGAAATCCCCATGTTGGTGTTTTCAGTTTTCTCGTGGGTTTCACGACCTTACGTCTTTTTGTCCCGGGACCTGATGTGGTGTGCCGCTTAATTTATACTTCATTGCATGGCAGTGTCGCTTTGCGGACGAGAACGAATTATCAGTTCACAATGCCGGTGACACCGTCATACAACTACGAAGTATAACTTAGGCTTTTTAAAAGGTTTCGTACCTGAAACCTTGTAGCGTGAATCCACCCTGTGGTAAGAGATTGTCCTATGTTGTCCTATGTTTGATGCATGATACGGTAGTCCTCTCTGGCCTGTTCTGCATTGTCTGTACCTCCAGTGTTGTTTGCCATTGTAGTTGTCTATGCTGTCAAGCATTTTTTTTTCTTTCCTAAATTATTTTAGGACTGAATGTAAAAATACAAGCTGTTGCTGCTTAGGTGAATTTCTCCCCCCTTCCGTCTCCACTCTCTCACTCTTTATGGATATCTCTCTCTCTGTTTCTTTGGAGGTGTCTTGTTAACTTTTGCAGTGACATTGCGGTATTTCAAAGGAGTGAGCTTCAAGTCTGTTGCCTTTCTACTGGTGTCGCAGGTGTATGGTGTAGAGATAAGATGTACTGTATTTTAAATGACTTACTGTTCAACCAGATGCCATGCCCCCCCCCCTTTTGTTTGTTTGGACTCTGTTATGGATCTATATAATAATAATATATGCTGCATGGATTTGGGTTGTAGGTTGATTTGTCACTTGCTTGACTGCCCTCCCTCCCAGGGTTCGTACTGGTAAAGGACAGAAAGCCAGCAGGTACATAAGCTAGCTAGGGAATGAAGCATCCTTTGCAATGGAGTTGGAATGCAAAAAAGTGACATGGAGTCCAATTGAACGTAGTTCCTTTGCATTAATGGAAATGAACTTACATGAAAACACTAGAGGACTTTACGCGTGTATCAGAAAACTCCAACAAAAATACGTGTTGCCTATCTTTACGAGTCTAGTTAATTTAGCCCACAGTATCTGTTGGTGACGTTCTTTATTTTTTATTTTTTTGTAAACATCTCCATGTGCACCTGACTGTTTCGGGTGCTTGTCTGGAAATGTATCACCCACACACACACCTTCATCATGACACCTAACTCAATAGTTGAGAACCTCTGCCTTATGAGATCAACAACATTATAATGGCATCTGGTTGAATCTGTACACGTCAAACCTCTTTGTAACTCTGCTGAAACCCTATTACTACTTGTGTTCTGTGTTGTCTTATGAAAGGGTGTCTGTCAATGATCACATTATGCATGGCTGTGTCTCTCCCCCTCTATACTGTATTCTTACCAAACATGGCCATGGTGAAACTCTGCCCCCTGCTGCTAGACATTTGCAACTGCAGACAGATGGCAGCTATAAATGTCTACCTATTTTGATCCATTAGTCCAGTGGTTTTCAACCAGTGGTCCGGGGACCACCAGTTGTCCTTGAGGGGGTTCCAGGTGGTCCCTTACAAGAAGTCTACACAATTAGAGAATGTAGATTTGTACTTTATTTTGATCAACGTTTGCCTGTTATCGCTCCTATACCACATCAATACAGCACAGAATTGTGGACAAATTCCTATCCAACGATAACAAAATATTCTAAGTTTTGGGTCTGAGAGGCTAAATCTCATCAAATGGTGGTCTGTGGCTCAAATGCTGAATAAATAATGAAAAAGGTTGAAAACCATTGCATTAGTCCTTTCACAAATGGCTTGTTTTTCCTGCATCAGACCACAGGCCGCAACTGTCCAAATGCATCCGATAGGAACCGCGCTGCTTTTTGAAAAACAACAATAACATAGAATATAGGCCTTACGATCAACCGAAGATCCTTATCTTCAAGGGTCATCTTTAACCCATTAAGACTTGGAACCACTTTAACCATTATTTTATGCTTTAACTATTAAAAAATAGCAGATATACAAGCTCACAGCGCACACTGTGAGCTTGCATAGATATGATATTTTTTGAAAAACCGTGACATTGATGTACAATAATATAGAATAGGCTTTATGATCAACCGAAGATCATTATCTTCATGGGTGAGATGTCGTCTTCTAAAAAAAAAGGCTAAAATCTTTGATATATTCATAATCTCCTGTCAAAGTGTAGTACTGTACCATTACAGGTGTATATGCAGCTACCCTATAGTGGCATGTTGGTCCACTTTATACTCTTACTATCAGACTGGGGGAAACACAAGCCAGAGGGGCTTACATGGACTTCAAGATGTTTCTAGTTGTGTGAACCAAAGCCAGTGTTTTTCCACAGCCAAGTTCTGTTCTGTGTTTTATCTGTGGAAAGGGGTCGTATGATTTGTATGTCTCGGTGTAAGTGAGAGCGAGGGAGGGAGAGAGGGGAGAGAGAGAGAGAGAGAGAGAGAGAGAGAGAGAGAGAGAGAGAGAGAGAGAGAGAGAGAGAGAGAGAGAGAGAGAGAGAGAGAGAGATTAGTCTCTCTTTCTGTCCTTGTGTGTGTGTGTGTGTGTGATTAAGATATGGGGTTTTCTCTTGTTATACACTGCATGGTGTTGCTGTTCTGATGATTTGCACTTTACGATTAGTATTTATTGTAAAACAAAAATAAACAAAAACATCAAATAATCCTTTTGTTTTCATGTCTTTTTTTTTAAAGCACTGGTTTGGACCGTATTGGTACTGTTATGTCTGCTATACACATACGCTCATGCTGAAACACGTCACACACTGTATCAGTGGTTCATTTCAAGGACCTCCAGTTTACTATGCATGGTTCCATGTACACTCTCAGAGTCCCGCGGCACCGAGTGCAGCGCTGCGAGCTTGTATATCCGCTATTTTTGAAAAATCGTGACAATATGTGCAAGAAACCTATGTTAAGGACCCCCAAGATGATATGTATTTGGCCACGGACCCCAATCTCAAAATATTTAGTCCAGGGACCCCCAGAAGCAAGATTTGAGTTAGAAATGTTAGCTTAAAAAATACATATATTCAAAGATTTTCACACATTTCACAACTTTTCAAAAATAGCAGATCTACAAGCTCGCAGCGCGGCACTCGGTGCCGCGCTGTGAGCTTGTATATCTGCTATTTTTCAATAGATAAAGTTATTAGGGCCCCTCCACCTTGGGCCCTAGTAACTCAGTCCCACTTTCCTACCCCTTGTGACGCCCCTGCACCCATCATTTAGCTCGGAGATCCCCCAAGGACCCCCGGGTGCAGTATGTATTGTACTGCACGTACACACATGCACACACAAGATTATTATTGTCTTGTGTTTTTTATTCCGGACAAAAAAAAAACATCCACACATTAGCAGTATTATAGCAGTTGAACATGACCTTAACCACTTGAACCCCAGTATGCCTATTCTGGGAGGGATTCGCCAAAAATAGCAGATCTTCAAGCTCCTTGTTGATCGGCTATTTTTGTGGCGAACTGCAGTTGAAGTACAGTTGGTAAGTGGTTAATTGTCTCATATTCGCCCTTATTCTTTCTAATACTTATTATTCTTCTTCTTCGGGGAAGTAGAAAGTACAGAAAAGCGACGTCTGTAGCTCCATAACTTGTTCAGGAAACGTTAACAATGTCTTTGCTATATGCTTTCAGTTTGGAAGGTTCGACCCCAACCAGTGTGTAAGTGATATCTGGCTTAATGCTTTGACGGTAAATCCAAGATGGTGTCAAAACCTGCAATGCAAAATATAAAGTCCAACCATGGAAGTAATGAGGTGTAAAAAAAGAATAAAATAAGAGTAAAGAATAATTACATATTTAAAAAAAATGGAATAGGCCTGGCCCTACATATTCATGTATGTACAGCAGCAGTATGTGTATATGCATGTATGTATGTTCGTTATGTGCACGTACAGTGGGTATGTATGTCTGTATCAAGTCTCTGAATAGTCCTATGGATAAACACAAAGTGGCAGTTATAAAATACAATAAAAAGTGAAAAGCGGTATAGGTAGCTTTCTGGCCAAGGTGTTGAACCAAACCTAAATATGTATTTGGTAGTTTGTCATCAAGTGTCCATTTTCAGGTATGTGGCTAACAGGCCACTTTGCAACCAAACACATGGTGAGCGCTGCGTCTGCATAAAACGGACTTACTCCTCTATAGGCTGCAAAAAAAGAAAAGTCAATCCTTATTATTTCGTCTTACGACCATGTTGCACGCCCCAAAAATAGCAAGTTCTCACAATGCGTTGCACCGCGACGCAATGTGAGAACTTGTAGATCGGCTTCTGTCGTGCGACACCATCATACTAAGTAAAAGTTCAGCAACAGGCCAAAGTCACCAGTAAAATTGTCCCCCACTGGTTGAAGTCTTGAGCGTAGCTTCATGTGCTATACAGAAAGACAGGAAGTCCCATTATACTGCAGGAGAGGTCCAGTTGTAGGGTCCATTCTTTAGATCCTTAAAAGCTCCATTGGCCGTCTATAGAAGTTCATAACAGCCATCATGGAGTCGTTGAGTCCGTCGTGGAGGCGAGCCGCGAGGTGAGACAGTTTATAGCAGATGATTGTCACAGTTGTGGAGAACCTCACCATGAACCACACTTCTTCCCCCGATGCTTATTCCTGTTGACACAAAAAAACATATTGCACCATGTTAAAGACATTAAGTATTGTACTCAAGTGTATAATATATAATTTTTCTTCTTTCTCTTACATTTTTATCCCATGATTTTGTAACCCATTTTTCACACAATGCCGAAAATACATTGTTGTAATCCTGGGTTCTGCTCTCACTCTGCCAACCTGGGGAGAGCCACGAACTGAGCTCATGCTTCCTTCAGTGCATGAGGAGTGAGCAAGCTGCTTCTTATCACCTAAGAGAACCCACCCCCAGCGTCGGCGGGAATCGAACCAAGGACCTTCTAGCTGTGAGGTGACAGCACTACCGACTGTGCCACCGTGCCACCTGTGTAATCATTATTTTGTGAGGTACTTTTACTTTACTAAAATATTTCCATTTGCTGCTACTTTGTACTTCCATTGCACTAAATGTTTTAGGTAAATGTACTTTTTACTCTACAACATTTATTTGGTTACTTTGCATATTGAGATTAATCATTATACTAATCAACGTCAGTACTATGTACATTGCGTGGGTGAAATAGGCACAAAGTACTTGGAGACCCTCAGTTTACAATGCATTGGGCCCACACACGATGGTGCACGGATGGTGCACGAAGCGTGTGCACGCCGTTCGCCGCTTGCGCAAACAAAAAACACATGTTAATCGGAGCTACCGTTCCTGCCTCAGCAGTGTTTACAAAGTTTGTAAAACAACAGAAACAGCATACAGAGAAATGGCCTGTCCCACCCAAAAAATGCAGATCCGGTTCCGGTTTCCAGCCCAGACCGGAAGCACTATCTCTAGGGTACTTAGGAACCGCGGATCGGCGATCCGATTTTGGATTGTTTTTATAAATTAAATCAAATGAAATTCTCAGGTCTCTCAGGCTGGGGCAGCATGGACCAACAGCTTTTTCTCTGGATTCTTGGGTTGGGGCAGTAAATGAGTTAACAACTCCCAAAAGCCTGATTAGAAGATAAAATGACCAAAGGTTTTTCTGAAAGTGAAATAAATATCCCTATTACTTGCTACACTGTGGTATTTCTAATCTTACTAAAGTAAACTTGGTCCTCACCTCAGGCGTACAGGTCTGGAGGAGGGAGGATGATCATGTCAGGATCAAGGTCGTCGGCATCCATTTCCTCTGCCACGTCCTGTGTGGAACAGCTGTCGTCAGGACTGTAGACAGACAACAGTGTCAGTGTTAGGTCTGGGACATTGTTTATGTGAATTGTTATGTCGGTGAGTTGATTTTGTTAAATGAAATGGCTGTAAGTCCATATGGGCTGGGCTTCCTTGGAAGCATGACACTTTAATAAAGAAAAATCAATCAATAAAAAATAAAAAATAAAGAAAATGTACACAACGATGAACTGTCATACAAATAACTGCGATTAATGAATGAATTGTGTTTTTGGCGTTGACCATTGGAACATATGAATAAAACGTTACATTTCTATTTGGCATTTCGTTTCTCGTAAACAAAATGTGCACAAAGCAGCAGAGATGACACATAACTAAAATATACACAGAAATGATTTTATGCTTTCAAAATGTTTTAAGTAGTGGAAATACCAGAACTACAAGTTCACATTGCAACGCGTTGTGAGCTTGTAGATATACTATTTCCGCTTTTGTGAACATATAACAAATTATATCAACTAATTGTGATTAGGCGATTATTAATAATTGTGACAGGACTCTCACTAACTCATATATAAACACGTCACTAACCCCTGATTTATACTTGTATGCACGCCAGTGTCGCCCTCCAAAAATAGCAGATCTACAAGCTCTTGTAGATCGTCTGTTTTCCGCCGTGAGCTTTGTGTGTCTGCAATTTCTGTGTGTGCAACACTGGCCTTGGGACCAAGTCTAAATCATGTACAAGTTGTTTACGCAGTCAGTCAGACAACACATCCCTCATACTCACTGACTCATATGTTAGCTACTTCAATGCCATGTCACACTTCAACCCTCACTCACTAAACTAGTCTGCCAACAGGTTGCACAACATGTCTGAGATTCTGTGTGTGTGTGTGTGTGTGTGTGTGTGTGTGTGTGTGTGTGTGTGTGTGTGTGTGTGTGTGTGTGTGTGTGTGTGTGTGTGTGTGTGTGTGTGTGTGTGTGTGTGTGTGTGTATGTGTGTGTGTGTGTGTGTGTGAGAGAGAGAGAGACAGTCCCATACTCACAGGAAAAGTGTTTCTTCCTCCACAAACACTGGACCTAAAGAAAGAGACAAACACCAAAGTGTTTAGTTTGTAAGCTTCAACTTCCTCTTTATCAGACTGGTCAGGTGGTGCTCAGAGTGCATTCCTCTCACTGACTGACAGCTTAATCCAGCTATGTGTAGTTTAGACACTGGCTGGATTACATGCATGTTGTTGGTTCTTATAATAGAGTAAAAAATGCTAATTCTTTTTCTGTCGGGGCAGAAATGAAATGTCCTACTTGATCATACAACAGTGTCACACAAAAGTAGCAGATCTGCAAGCTGATTTGCGGATTTCGTGCCACGTTTTGTTTGAGTTTGAATCCCAAAAAGTAACAACAGTTTTTGAGGTTTCCACCCAACAGCGACGATGTATTTGTTTTATACATTTAGCAATTTTCTTCCAATTTAATCCTCCCCACACGTTCCTGTGTTTGCACTGCTACTGGTTCACCTGCCAGCGAGGAGCCTCCACTGGGAGGAAGTAGCACCTCCGTCCTACTCCTCCCTTTAAACATTCCCCGCTGGCTCCAGGCGTCGCCCCGTTCCCCCACTACTTACATTCACTGACCATTAATCACCCATCCTGGGCGGCTTCCCTCCCCCAAACACGGCCAATTGAGTTTGTATAGAGTCTTCTAGACTCTAGTCTAGACGCTCAGCCCAACCAGAGGCACCGCAGTGGATCCGAACCCTCTAGCCTTGACAGGTGCTTTAACCCTGCGCCACCACCTCCACCATGCATGGAGGAATAAAACCCTGGTCGCCATGATGGTGGCTATGAGCACGTACTTTACTTCAGTGCCACACCCAGACGTCCAGGATTACATAGTTTAAAGTGATGAGTAAAGCATTTACATACCTGCCTCCTCTTCTGTACTGTGGCTGCAAGGAATCAGAAGAAAAAAAGAAAATCAGTACAGTACTGTAAGTATGTACGTGCGTGCGTGCGCGCGCGCGTGCGTGCGTGCGTGCGTGCGTGCGTGTATGTGCGCGCACGAGCGTGTTTCATACCTGGGAGTGGGCTCCTCTTCCACAGGTTTGGGTGCATGGAAGAACGTGGCCAACTTCTGAAGTGCTTCATGTCTCGTTCTGCATGACAAAGAGAGAGACATTTAAATGATATGCATATCTAGAACATCAGGTTTGAGTGGTAGACAGACAGACAGAAAAGACAGACAGACAGACTCACTGTGGTCCCTCTGTGCTGATATCACTGTGACTGTGCTGGTGGATTACGCTGACCTCCTTGTTTCCTGAAATAAACAAATATCATACTGTCATATATCATAAACACTATAATAGTGAACATCACTACACACACACTAGCCTACAATCTATCTAGAGCAGCATTGTCACTTTATAGCATATTCCATGTATGTCATATTGCTACGAACAGAGTATGTCATGAGGAAAACTTGACAGAATGTCCATTATAGGACACATTGAAAATGACATTATACAGTACTTGACATGCCCTGAACCCCAGCATCCCTACTCTGGGGGGAACGTTCGCCAAAAAATGGCAGATCTACAAGCTCACGCATCACGTGTTGTGAGATTGTAGATCAGCTATTTTTAGTGAGATATTTGGTGGAGATCGAAAAAGAACGCACCAAGGAGATTCACTTTCAACTTCACCCAACTGATGCCTGCTCAGATGGGTGAGGTGGTCTGAGTACTGAGTTCTAGTCTGCTTTGTAGATCACGGCATAGAAGGTTCGTGGACTGTGGTTCTTGAACCTGTGCCTTGTGTACACAAAGCACCCCAGGTTCACTTCACCCTTTGCCTTTGTGGTTTATCCCTCTAAGCTTGCCTTAGACTGGACCCTAAACATGAACTATAGTTTGACCAGAAAGAGAACCGGATCCTCTTTCATTGTGAATGCAAAAAGAAGTCAGTCCCATTTCTGTTGGTCCAATTCTTGCTCCAGTTTAGACCTTGTTTGTTTTGTTTAAAAAGCATTATATGTGGAAAAACCCAGATTTGGGATCAGTGGTGAGGTGTCTTACCCATATCTGGCATTGAGTGTGTCCTGGTGTGACCCCTGGAGAAAAAAAGGACATAGAAGATCTTCATCTTGTCAAAAGAAAATATGTAAACAATACTGTATATGTAAACAATACACATACGGTATGTGGGGGTGTGGTCATAAGAAGGTAGACCAGTTGCTCTGAGAACAGCTATAATTCATGGGTTGCATTTGTAGTCCTACACCAGCCATTTTGAGGACCAACACAGGTGTTTTGATTAACATAGAACATTGGTTCTACTGTATGCCAATCAGACAAATTGAGGACGAACACAGGTGTCGTCCTCAATATGGCCGGTTTAGGACTACAAATGCAACCCATGAATAGTAAATATGTTATTGATGAGTCTTGACTTAAGACATCTTAGACCCAGTAAACCAGTTGAAAACGAAACAATTTGAGTTTTGTATTCAATTCCAGTTGTTAAAATTAGTTTTGAAAGTGGGTTGTAGATCTGCTATTTTCAAATATTTTTATACATTTGAAAACCTCTGAAATGGGACATTCTGCATAATGAGTACTTTCTACTTTTGTACTTTTCATTTTGATACCAATGCTTTTGTACTTTAATTCAGGGTATTTCTACATTGCAGAATTGATATGCTACTTTTACTCAGTACTCTTTCCACCTCTGAGTTCAGGTGAAACTCAGTTCATCACAGTGTGGACTTACGCTGCTGGACTGAAAGGGTCTGTAGTTTCTGTAGGCGACGTAGCTTCCTCATCATCACACGTCCACTCTTCACTGTCGTCTGTAACTGAACACACACACACACACACACACACACACACACACACACACACACACACACACACACACACACACACACACGTGTCAAATTGAAGCCAGATACCGTAAGTCATATTATCTATGAATTAAATCAACTATAAAGAAATACTTACAACTGCCTGTTGAGACTGGATATTGATTTGAATGCCTGATGAAAAGAAGAAAACTTTATAAATGACTGACTGAATGGAGGGGCCGAGGGGCGGCATTGGCTCAGGTGGTAGAGTGGCTCCCCCTGAATTTGTGACAAAACGTCCTTGAGCAAGACTGAACCCCTAATTGCTCCTAATGAACAGATTGGTGCCTTGCATGGTTTCCTCTGCCATCGGTGTATGAATGTGTGACTGTAAAGCTTCTTGGATAAAGTCGCTATGTATAAATGCACTGCACTGCATTTACCATTTACTTATTTACTGTTTTTAGGCCAAACAATTCGCTCAGGAGGATAATGGTAGCGGCTAAATGACATGCCAGCTATGGTTTGGTAGTACACACCTGCTCCCTAGACTGGCTGCCTCCGTCTCTATGGCGATATTGCTAGTTTTACGGTTATTGGCCGCCTTCTTCCCCAGCTCCAACATTTCCTTGATGTCCAGTTCCACGTGGTCCACAGCAATGTAGCCATCTGGAACACACAAATACAGGTATGCACATTTCATTTGGAGTTAGCTTCACAATCATTTGTCAAATAGGGTTCTCTCTCCATACAAAGTCTTTGGTAAATCACCTTTATAAACAGGATGTAATTTGGGGTTCTTTAGAATAATTATTGAACAAATTAAAAGAGACAATAATAATGCTGCGGTTTGAAGTAATATAACTTGTAATAATATAATTTATAAGTGCTGGTCACAATGTATTATAAACACGTTATAGTTCTAACAGGTAACATTTTACTTAGAGGTGGGGTCTATAATACATTATTTATGCTTCATAACAATGTTATAAATGTTCATAATTATGCATAATGACTTATAACAAACACACTTTATAACTAAGTTAAGGTAGTTATAATGTGCTGTTCCACCAATGCATTATGACCAGCACTTAAAATACTTTATAAAAGTTGTCATACATGATTGTAAACATTTATAACAAGACAAGTGTTATAATGTCTTATAAGCATATTATAATGCATTGTAAACGTGATTGTGATGCATATTGACACGACCTTTAAGTAAAGCTCTGTGCATAACTGTAGTTCTCTTTTCCTGAAGGGGGCATAAACAACATAGTCTCTGTCGGGTGTAAACCTCATATGTCCAAAACTGTTACTTCAAATTCAAAAATAGCAAAAGTAGCAGATCTACAAACTCTAAACCCAGGAACTGCATTATTAGCAGCTGAACTGCCATCTACAGAACAGAGAATGTAAATGAAATGAAACAAAAACATGACAGCTTGACGCTTCACTACTGCGTCATCGGAGCGCAGAACAAAAGTTGAAGCCAATTCGACTTTTCTTTTTCACGCCGGTTACACAGTGACATTGTGTCATCAAGGCATCAGTAGCCAGGCTTCGGTTTGCACTGCAGCTACATGTTGTTGGACTTCCACAGAAAAGGGACTTGTAGCCTGTCGCTTTGTCACTGCTAGTGTGAAGGCAGAATATGGCTTCAAAGTGGTTTGTGGGGAGATGGCAGCGTCCTGGTCTGATGGCATCACATGCATGTTTTGCACTTGATGTAAAGCGTGGTGTTAGCTTGTGCAGGCAGAGCTCAGCCTCAGCTGTAATCTGCTGTCAGTCTGCTGATTGTAATTCAAATCAGCCAAACCTCTCTACACGCCTATCAGAGTTGAGGACTAGGAAGCACCAGCCCTCTGTTTCAATAGGAAATACAGCACCATGTGGTCGCGTCAAACCATTGGTTCTCAAAGTGGGGACCTTGCGGGGTGTTTCAGGGGGTCCGCAGCAAAAGTAGTTAACATAGCATGACATTCATTTTTAGCCACTTTATCCATTTATACGTTGGCTATTCAAAAATAGCAGATCTACAAGCTCACAGCGCGTCACTTCGTGCTGCGCTGCAACCTTGTGCATCTGCTATTTATGGAAACATCTTGAAATTGTATATATATACATTTGTTTTAAAGATTTATTATGCCTTTATTGATAGTATAGTAGATTGACAGGAAATGTGGAGAGATGGGAATTGCCTCCCACAAAGGCTGTCGGGACGGGACTCGAACCTGCAACGCGCTGTCACGCTACTTTGGAGCCTAGGGGACCGGACCGCAACGCCAGGCAGTCCAGGCCAGTGGACATCATTGAAGTAACATAAGGTAACTTACAGGTGTTGGTGCCGTCCCTGGCCAGCCACTTGCCCTTGGGACAGTTGGTGGTTCTGATGATGCTGATGATGTCGCCGCTCTTCACCTGCAGGTCATTCTTGCGGCCCTTCGTTGTCACGGTTACTGTGGCCTGGTACATGGCCTCCTCCTGCCCCGTGATCTGACAGAGGAAGGGAGGTGATTGGTGACGTGTGCAAGGTGACACACGCACGCACGCACACACGCACGCACGCACACTAATGATACCAACAGTATCAAGGCTCCATTCTATTTGGTGTAACAGAGCCTTTCTCAGTGAGCCAACATGCTGACATGCTGAACCCTGATTATATCTGTTTGTCCTGAATAGAATGCAACCTTGATTAGTATTATTGGTAACACCTGTCTGTTAACCCTGCTATTTTGTGTCAAAAAGTGGCTGCTGCAAAACAGGTATTTAATATTCATGCAATGCCACTTCTGTGGTTGTAGCAGTGCATGACGATATTTTCACCAGCGCAGGCTCAGAGTGTTTGCGTTTCAAACACTAGAAGTCAGAATTTAGATTAAAAAAAAATTCTGCCCTAACTGATTGCAGAAAATGGAGGACAGACAGAACTAAAGATTCCTTCGGAGGTCTGTGTCTACCGTCTAGGCACCATGTTGGTTTGCTCAGCTACTCTTCTGTGCAGGAATGAATTCGGACAGGTTTTCTGTGCCAAGGCACACACAGCACACACCCCTCGCCTCTCTTCTCCTCTCTACAGATCAGCTAACAGAGGGAAGCTCGAAGCTGTCAGAACCTTCCCTAAAACATCTGTGAAAACGCTCCCAAACTGTGGAACAAACTTCCCATTGCAGGTAGAACTAGAGACTCACTCCTAATTTTCCATCGTAATCTGAAGACTCACCTCTTCAGACTTCAGACCTTATGCAAAGGTTAGATAGCATGTCATTTAGACAGATGCTCATTACATAGCTGCAGGTATCCTATAGTTTCATAGTACACATTATTGTTTGATAGCATATTGTTTAGTCTGATGCTAGGTTCTTGGTTACCTGTGATCCTAGTTTGCTGAGGCACCAAACTGTCTCTCTGCATTTGATGAATGTGTTTAACTTGCTTATTGTAAGTCCCTCTGGATAAAGGGTGTCGGCTAAATGCCAAATTACCCTGTCTTTTCCTGTCCTGTCCTCCTTTGTTTCTCCGTCAGAAAGAAAAAGCGCTCACCTTGAACTTCTTCTTCATCTCGCCCTCCCTCTTCTCTCTCTCTTTCTGCTCTTTCTTCTCCCTCTCCTTCTGTTCCTTCAGCTCTTTCTTCTCCTTCTCCAAGCGCTGTTTCTCTCTCTTCCTCAGCTCCTTCTCGTCGGGGCCCTCGGGAGCAGCGGCCTTCTTGTCGTTCCTGTTGGACGGAGAAGGAAGACAGAAGGGGTGGCCAGGTCAGGTGTCAGAGTGTTAACCACTGTTTCTATTTTTGTTTCTGTCATTATAGGTGACGTATTCTTTCTTTTTCTTCTTCTTTTTTTACATTCTTCAAAAAATGTACACTATATCGCTGCTGTCTTGCAGAAACCTCTTATTTCCATATTTTACATTTTTGTGTTTCTTTTGGTAAATTAGCACCCTACTTGATCATACTTCAGCGTCACACAAAAGCATCAAAAGTATCCACAAGCTCGAAACACGGCGTGAAGTGACGCGCACTTGCCCTAGCCTCGACCACCTTGCAGGCTTAATGCAAAGGCTAAAATTAAATTATATATATATATATATATATATATATATATATATATATATATATATATATATATATATAGCATGTTATGTAGACTGAAGCCAGGTCAAGGTTGTCAACCTGCCATCCCATAGTGTGTCTAGTTTGTACAGATTATTTACTTTTTTGTACATTCTACTGTTAGACTGATGATAGGTTCATTGTTTTACTTATGATCCTAGATTACTATTTCTATGCATTACTATTTCTATGAATACCTTGTGTTGTCCTTGCTTACTGTAAATCCTCTAATTATATCGTTCACCATTGCATTTTCTTTAATAGTCGGTGTGAACACTGCCAATGCCATCCACTTGACTTACAGTAGAACTATACTTTTATAGTTATAGTTAGTGTTATAGTGCTCAGTGTGAATGGCCCTTCAGAGTGCCTAGATTTGGGCATCCCAGTTTGGGAACCACTGCTCTAATGGGATAACTGAGACACTCAGTATTCCACAGTGTACCACCAGTACCTCTGTGGGATAACCCAGACAAAAACACACTTCTGATATTAGAGCAGAAATGGGTCAAAATGTAGGCCTTACTTGCCGAACCGGCCCGTCTTGGTTTTCTCTTCAGCCTGTTGACAAAAAGGAACGGAGATAAAAGGATTAATGTTTTTTTTCCTTCTGATCTATGAAACTGCTGCATAAAAAACAGCTTTTGTCATGATAAGAAGAGGGGTTTTCTATTCCTTATTCAGACACTTATTCACATGCACACACGCGTGCATGCACACAGAATTAGGTGAGGGTGAGCTACAGATCTTTACTTACTTTTGGCGGCTGTGACTCGGCATACGGATCTGTGTGAAATGAGAAAAACAAAACAGTTATGTAAACAACTAAAAATATTCTTACTATACAACAGATAATAGAGGCATTATGTAAACATGCACCTTATCCACTTTATCTTATCTCTGTGCTGTTGATTGTATAAGAAGAGGGTGGAATCGCGTGACACAGAAGTTTCACTATGATTAGTGAGGGGACTGAATTGTCTTCAGAATGACTATGATTACTGAATTGTCTTACCACCAGAAAGAATTCAGCAGGACTTTAGTAACCTTGGAGGACCTGATGGTTGTGGTTTGTTGACTACTTAAAACTGTGGTTTTCAACCTTTTTCATATCAAGATCCGTTATTTATTCGGCATTTGGACCACCATCTTCTCAGACCTCTCAAACTTAGAATATTTTGTGATCATTGGATTGGAAGATTTTGTCCACAATTCCATGCTGTATTGATGTGGTACCATAGGGGAGATAAACAGGTCAGCGTTGATAAAAATAACAATTCTTCTGCGTTCTCTAATTTGTGTAGACGTCTTGTAAATTAAGATGTTTTAAAATAATGTAACTCTTGAGAGCGTAAAATGAAACCAAATGGACCTGTTTGGTTTAATTTTACACTCTCAAGAGTTAAACATCTAATAAGGGTCCATTTGGTCACCAATTCTCCATCATTTAGCTGGGGACCACCTGGGACCCCCTCAAGGACCACCGGTTGAGAAACACTGACTTAAAACAAAACAATGTATCAGGACCAACCACCTAACGCCCTATACTGTATATCGTTATGGGCTTGTAAATAATCTATTTTATCTCATACAGTGCCGCCGGCCACAAGGGGCGCAAGAGTGCCAGAAATTTCTCTATAGACCTTCGCTCTAGCTTCCGTCGACACTGTCCCAAGTGCCTTGGGATTTCACTCCAGCCAATGCTATGGGTGACGAGAGGAGGAAGCTAGCTGACACGTAGCCAAAATGCTAACCCATTTAGAAGCCCGATCTAAAGCTATTTCAGTCGCAAAAAACTTTCTCTTTGGGTCTGGGAACACAATCCGGAGAAAATCCTGTCTAAAGATGTGATTTATTATTGGAGTGGGCGGCGCGATGCGGCCGTTAGCGCGACTACGGCCCGTGTATGGCCGAGTGTTGGCCTGGACCATGGATGGACGTTTAGACCGGGGCTTCGTTGAGGCCTCCGATTAAATAATTCATTTTATTAAATATCCCGTACTAGTTCGGGATAGGCACCCTGGAATACGTCGCGCCGCCGACAGTATATATTGAGTTTTTTTTGGGGGGCTCTAAACTTTATTTTAAACCATTTTCAATGGAATAAATCGTCGGACCATCTAGCGTCTCTCGTTGGCTAGCGCTGGACGAGCAAGGACCACCCACGTTGCTCCAAGCAGCTCGGGGTAAGTAAAATAGCAAATAAAATATTGTATTGGATTGAAATAAAGCCGAACTTGTTCGGGATAGGCACTTATAGGGTTATAATATTTTATGAACTTCTTTGAAAACATTTGATTTTTGAAATTCTTTGATTCGTTTTTTCGTCTATAATGACTTGCCCATAAAATAGGGACACTACAGGGTTAATATAGGACATGATGTGATCTTGAATTCGTCTTAAAACAAAGACTGATGTACTGTATAGAAAGAAGCCTTACTCTTTGGTGGTCCTTTGCGTTTCTTGCCCCCGTCGGCCTTTCCTTTCTTCTTGGTGGCAGAGGCGGAGATGTCCTCGTACACGTTGTCACCACCTTCATAGAGGCTGTTCTCCGTTAGAAGCCTGGACGGGACAGAATGGTTCGTCAAAGAGGTTAAGGACTCAGAAATGCTTATTTTGAGGCGACAATTTCACCCCTTTCTGACATAAACATCAAGCTTAACCCATTTAGACCAGGTATGCATTATTACGTATTATTTTATGCTTTAACTATTAGAAAATAGCAGTTATACAAGCTCGCAGCACGGCACCGAGTGCCGCGCTGCGAGCTTGTAGATCTGCTATTTTTGAAAAATTTAGAAAATGTGTGCACGTCTTTGAATATTTTGAACCTTCTAAGTTTTTTTGAAAAACCTATGTTTCTATGTCAGTGGTGCTCAAACTTTTTCATGTCAAGGACCCCCAAAATGATATGTATTTGGCCACGGACCCCCATCTCAAAATACTTAGTTCCAGGGACCCCTCAGAAGCAAATTTTGAGTTAAAAATGTTCACTTTAAAAATACATATATTCAAAGATTTGCGCACATTTTCATGACTTTTCAAAAATAGCAGATCTACAAGCTCACAGCTCGGCACTCGTGTTTGTATACCTGCTATTTTTCAGTAGTTAAAGCATTAAATAATTCTAGGCCTAAATAGGTATGTGAAGGCATGATCGTAATATGGTCAGTCTCACCCTGTAATCATTGGGGTGTTCTGAGCAACGGGAGAGGAGCAGGAGTCGGGCGCGTCCAGCGTCGGTTCCGCCACGTCCTGGAATTCCCTGTCGTATTCTGTAAACCCCTGGACCTCGGCCTCCGGAGCCGCTATCCCGTTGCCGTGGAACTCTGGATTCTCCGTCTCCGGGAAAGTGTGTCCCTCGGGGCTGTCCAGGCTGTCGGAGACCCCGTTCCCCCACTCCAGTGCCGACGACTCTAGAGAGGGGAGGCCGGGCGTGTCCGATCCCACGTCATCCAACTCCAGGACCTCGGCACTGACCTCTCCCTCTGAGAACTCTGGAGGAGCAGGGATATCTATTGCTGAGAGGAGGAGAACAATATCGTACAAACATTAGAAAGTAAAAATATAACATTTGCTGTAAAAAAAAAGGATGGGACTTAACTTTGCCGAATCTCCTTTTTTTGGCTTTTTACCCACTTTGTCTCCCCAATGTAGTTGTTCTGTATGTTGCCACCACTGCTGTATCCCACTGACTCACCTGCCAGTGAGGAGCCTCCACCGGGAGGACATAGAGCCTCTGTCCTAACCCTCCTGCTGACAGGTGTCGCCCCCCAGCCCGTGGGATTACATGTGCAACAATTCACCCTTTGTCAAGTCCCTCCCGTTGTCCCACCCCTCTTCGCACCCAATGGTTGATGTGTCTTGGTGGGACAAAAGTCCTTTCTCCCCATCCACTACCATTGAAATTCAGTTGCTTCTTATTGTTATTCTGTGTGTTCAATTCTCATTTTAAACTTGGTTTCAGTAAAAAGGAGCCTCTCAGGTGCAGAACAGCGACTGGACATGTTTTTAAATGTTTTTATTTCTCCAAAAATGATGATTTAGAAAATTCAGCATAAAAAAGGCCGAACCAGGGCGGTACAAGGCGGAGAGAGCCTGCTGGTTGGTCAGTCAGGGACCAATCAGAAGGCAGACAAAGGGTGAATTACCACCCTCCCTGCATAGACGGTAGATGCTCGACAAAGTCGGATGCACCACGGTGGAGTCGAACCCCCAGAATCTGTGGTGGTGGGCAGCTCCTTTACCACTGCACCACCCGAGCACCCAACTTAGCTGAACCTTTTATTGACAGGTTTAGTGTAACGTCTCTGTCGGTGGAAACCTCAAATGTCCAAAAACTGTTACTTCTTAGGATTCAAATTAAAAAAATCGCAAAAGTAGCAGATCTACAAGCTCAAAACACGTCTCGCATCTGCTACTTTTGTGTGACGCTGTAGTATGATCAAGTAGGACGTTAATTTACGGAACGAAACACAAGTTGTGGAGATAAGAGGTATCTCTCCGACAGCAACGATATAGCTTTGTGCCACAACAGAGTAATGTCCTTACTGTTGTCTTCCAGAGCCGCTGGAGGCAGGTAGGGACTCAGATCCACACTGGGAGGTCTGGCAGGCTTCTCTGGAGCTGGACCCAGGGACTCTAGGTCCGGGAGGGGCTGCCTTTTGGGTGGAGGTGGTGGAACCACCATCAGCTCAGGGATGACGTCGGCCCCCTCCTCAGCAATACCCTCCAACAGGGGGGATGCTTGCCCTGCAAAAAAATAAAAGATGATTGCATGTCCATAATGTTTTACTTTGTTGTACCACTTATCATGACTTCTGGTGGCCACTATGCAATTCATTTGGAATAAATGTGAAGATAACTCGTTGCTTTTGGGCAGAAATCTCCTATTTCCATATTCTAACTTTTTGTGTTTTATTCCGTAAATGAATGCCCTACTTTGAATATACCAGAATGAAAAAGGCCACTCACATCCTGTCCTGCTGGGCTAGGTGCTGGATCAAAGATTCAACACGGAATAACAATAAAATTCTCACACCAGAAAGCTGCTCCCATCGTGGGTGTTTTTATTGGTAATGTTTTGAGCCGGGTGGTCTGGGGAAGAGCCTCTCGGCTCGAAACGTTAGCAACATAAATACCCAGGCCTGTCACGATTATGACATTTTACATGACGATTAATTGTCACTCAAGTGATTGCGATTAACTATTTAGTTGTGTTTTTGTTGTTGACAATTACATCACTGTTTGGCTTTTAGGCTTTGAAGTTGCACATGGCAGATATGACACATAACCTAAATATGCAAAGAAATTACTAATATATTTGACAACTTTATACTTTAAAAAGAACATTGATAGTGGAAATAGCTGATCTACAAGCTCACAACGTGTTGCAAGCTTGTAGATCTGCTATTTCCACTATTTTAGACATTTTTTGAAAATATTAACATTTTTCGACATGGAAACGATTATGACGACTGACAAAATAATTGCGATTATGTCAAATAATTGCGATTAGACAATTATGAAATAATTGTGACAGGCCTATCCACAATAGGAGCAGCATTATGGTGTGCAGATTTTATTGTTATATTTCTACTTTGAATATACTACACAAAGTTATCAAAAATAGCAGATCCACAAGTTCGAAACGTGGCACGAAGCCCACACGTTTTGAGCTTGTAGATCTGCTACTTTTGATGCTTTTGAATTTGAATCCTGAGAAGTAACAGTTTCGGACATATGAAGTTTCCACCCAACAGACGATATAAAATTGAACATGCTATTTTGATTTTGCAGTTTGTACGTGATCATAACAGACACAGCAACACGTGCAGAAGAAACACTGAGTGAAAGGAACTCAAGGAAGTGTCCAGAGAAAGGAAAGAGGAGAAACAGAAGGACAAAAGCCCAAGTGGAAGAATTTGACTCGTGAGGAAAGACAAACCAGTCCATGCCATTGTGTCAGCATGACTCTGTGGGGCCTCCAGACAACAGGCATGACCTGGAAAAACCACTAGGCCTAGGGTTCAACAACACTCCTGTCTTACAGTCCGAGCCACATCTAGTATAATGTCCACCTGAAATAGCCTATCCTATAAACATATAATACAATATACAACCTCACAACACGTTATAGGGATTCTAGGGCTATTTTCACTATTTGTCGTACAATGAACTATACAGGGCAGGGCTTAAAGGGATATTTCACTTTCAAAAAAACTTTTTGTAATTTTATCGTCTAATCAGGCTTTTGGGAACACCCAGGACAGTTTTTGAATTTCTTCATTCAGTATTTAGATATTTGATATTCATTTCCCCCATTTTCCCCTTTCCAGGACCTTCCTATACAAACCCATTATAACTTCAAATTCCATTTTAACCATGATAGATTCAATTAAAACACCTGTCCTTTTTTCTGGTGACTCCTGACACCCTCCGAATACGTGAGCAGGCCGTGTTTTTTTTATAACATTTTTCATTGATTTCTATACATTTTTTGGGGAAATGAAAATGATTAAACACAATAAAAGATTATAAAAAATAAATATTAACTTCCTTGACATGGCAGGCTGTACAGCACATACATTTAAAGAGTTTGAACGATGATGCTCGCCCTCGTGTTTCATAGCTGACATACCTGTCCTCCTCCGCCCTGCCTTGCTGCTGAGTTGTTCCTGGCACAGGACAGGGATTCCAACACGCTTGTTTGTGTTGTCTCTGTGTGTCTTTAAGCTCTTTCCTTATTGTTCTCAAAGTGGTTCTCAATCTTTTTAATTTCAAGGAATAGCTCTGAGAGCTTACAACCTTACGGGTCCATTTGGTTCCAACCATGCTGGACACCACTTCTATTCTGCCACCAAAATGTGGACTATCCTCATTAAAAAACACCATAAAAGAGCAACTGACCGCAAATTTCCAACCAAAGAGTAAGTTCATTTGTTAATAAAGTACAATGCAACCAATCAACCTTTTGAGAACCACTGCCTTATTATTACTCATGCTAATCACCACATGACGGCACCCTCCGGCATCAAAGCGTACAGATGGTGACATCTCCTGCATACCTATAGAAGCCAATAGCTAGTTTGGGGGTTTTCTGTGACTGTGTGGTATGGTACATTTATCTGGTGCGCCAACTGTGGGGTGTATTTTCTCCATACCTCGTTGTGTAGAGGGCAAAGTCGAATTTTTAAATCAAAAGTTACAGGGTGGAAAACAGAGAGATATAAATTGAGACACATTTAGAGAGAGAGAAGGTCCATTGCGCCTTACTGTGGTCGAAGCCGTTGACTTCCAGCGGTCTGTTCTGGTCATCGTAGTCGATGGGTGGGAGCTCGTATAGAGAGCGGGTGGGGCTGACAGACGCGGGGGGCTCCTCAGGGGTCGGAGTGACGGCGGTCGATGTGACAGGGCTGGTTAGCGGGAGGAGAAGATAATAATATATATTACTATGTTTCATTAGCGTCATACAAGCTCTATTTTATATATAAGGCTTTAACTGACATTTAAGGCTTAATAATTCCACAATAGCTACACTTGTGTATGGCCAGTCCTTTTGGGCATAAACAAGAAGTTGAAGGGTAAATTTAGGTCTGATAATGATGTAACGTGCATGGTCAAATCATGCTCAAAACATATACTAAGGTGCAGTTGCCCACAATAGTTAAGTTCCCACACTCGTCCTGTATCCCCTCTTGTCAGTGCTACTGGGTATAGAATGCATGTACATGATGGTGGACTGTTGTTTCTACCTGAACTTTCTGCGGGCCTTCTCCAGGGCATTCAAGATCCTCTGGTCACACGGAGGGGTCTTCTTCCCAGGGCTCATCTCCTCTGCCCGCTCCAGGAGCGACAGCGCAGACACCGGGCGCACCGCTTGGGGGGACGGAGGCGCGGCCGGGGGAGGCTCCGCGACCGGGACGAGGGGCTCCTCCGCCGACTCGGCCTCTGCCACCTCTGCCGGCTCCACCTCTGCCGGCTCCACCTCAGCCGGCTCCACCTCAGCCGGCTCCACCTCAGCCGTCACACCTGCGATAGCATCCTCAGCCGGCGGAGGTGGAGGAGAGGGAGATGGAGAGGGGCTGGGGACAATGGGCGGAGGAAGAAGGGAGACGTCCACTTCCGTGGGGCTGGGCGGTGGGCTTGATGTTGGCTCTGGGTTGGGCGGGGTTGGGGTTGGAGTTGGAGTTGGAGTTGGGGTTGGGGTTGGGGTTGGGGTGACAGAGTCAGGAGGAGGGGAAGAGACCGGAACCGACACGGCGGAGGTTTCTATCTCAGCGGGGAGTTCGGGCTCCTGGACGGGATCCTCCGGGGCTGCTGGGATGTCGGGAACGACAGCAGGAGGAGGAGCGGGAGGGGGAGGGGGGGTGATGGTCGGGCGCATCATGACGGGAGGTCTCTTGACAGGGGAGAACACGGAGACGGCGTCGCCGGCCACCACCAGAGCACTGTAGTCGGGTATGGTGGGGACGGGCGGGGTCAGTGCCTTCCGCACCTCGGGGGGTTCGGGGTCTTTACTGGGGGGTTCCAGCTCAGTTTGGCCCTGCTGGGCGGGGAGCGGCGGCGGGGACGTGGGGAGGACTGGGCTGAGCCCCAGGACGTCCGGGCTGGGGGAGTCGAGGAGGGAATCGGCCGGCGCTTCGGAGGATGCCTCTTTTTTCGACAGCTTCCTGAAGCCCAGGAAGCCCTTCTTCTTCGTCGCGACCTTGGGCGGAGGCTTGGCGGCGGGCACCAGCTCGCCGCTGCTGTTCTCTTTGGAGGCCTTCCTCGGCAGCAGCGGCGGCTTCTTGTTCTTGGCCTCAGCCTTGCCCTCGACGTTTGCCTTGTCCTTGCCTTTCGTGGCCTTGTCTTTGATGCCCTTCGACTTGGACTCGCCCTTCTCCTTGCTCTTGGTGGACAGGGTCGGGATCAGTGGCTTCTTGCTCTCCTTCTTGTCCTCCTTGAAGACCACCCTGGGGCCCGCCGTGGCCGAGTTCTTGGAGTCCAGCGTTTGGTAGATGTTGGTGAGCAGGGACGGGCGCGCCCCCGCCGGGAGGTACTGGGTGGGGCTGCTGGGAGGGGGGCTGTGGGGAGGGGGGATGACCTTGGGTTTCTGGGGGAGAGCGGGTTTGGTCCTTTGGTTGGGCTTCAGGAGGATGTCCTCGTCCTGGAACTTGGCCCGCAGGGCGTTGAAGTCCAACAAGTCGTCCTGGAGAAAGGAATGCATGATGCATACATGCATGTTGACATTGTTTTAACAATACGGTATCAATGTAAGACACTATATGTCTGGGTTTTGCAGAAACTACTACACGCCGTTTGTTGTTTTCCACACTACTGCTGATATCAGGAAAAGGAAATGCTTTTCAGGGGAATCATTTCAGTAATAACTGTAATTTCACCCTGTGGTGTTGACTAATGGGCCATTTGTCTACTCATGTTCCTGTGCAGATGACTGCGTCTAGAGAAAGTGGAAGGACCAGCTTTGGAATCCTGTCACAGATCAACCCAAATCTCTTCTGAACAATAGCCTCTGTACACCCCCCCCCCCCCCCCCCCCCACACACACACACACACACACACACACACACACACAGCTCTCACCGTGGCACACTTACGCAAAATACAAACAATAACGATTATCTGTTAGATTGGAGTATACTACTACTATGCTATTACACAATATACTATAATAGTATTACGACATTAGTGCTATGAATATGTGCTGCATAGCACCTGCCCTGCCTGGTAAATGATAGTGCTGTAAAAGTAACAAACCTAGATGCCTCACATTCTTCATGTTAGAGATGCCATTGGCGTGCCATGCCCATGTTGCTTGAACTTGACTTTTGTTTATGTCAGACAGACTCATAGTCAATAGTCATAACTTTACTTTGTGGAATGAAACAAAGTGACACTTAACTTTCATATCATACAGGATGGAAGCACTAAATAAATAAAGAAAATAAAAACAGACCTGTCAGACCATATCTTATCCGAACCCGAGCACAATAAACCATTATTGTATTGTGTCTATACGGTCCATGTTAGATCATGAATGATGTAATAATAATAACACTGCTCCATACCTGATCCATTGTGCTGCTGTGTATCCACTTGAACGTCAGCAGGTCGTTTTAAAAGTCAACTCCAATTGGCCTCTTCCTCAGTATGTCATTCTGCGCGCATGCAGGTCTATTCCCCCGTCATTCTTGGTTTAAATGTGTGTATAAATTAAAGCTTCCTTCAAATTATTGTCCCTCTCCCGATGCTCTCCGTGTCGATATGTTCCTTTCCTGGAGTTCTGTTCAAAATACGCCACCAGACTGCTACTTAGTGAAGACGAGACGAGTGCGTCCCGTGCGCACCTTGCACGGTTTCGGTGTAGGAATGGGAGGCTGTGGGGAAATTGACGCGCATCTTTAACAAAAACAGTACTGTCCCGTCCAACTGGTCTCTCCGCGGTGTTGCAGAGCTTGTAACGCCACATGGGGAGGACGTGATGATGATGATGATGATGATCAACAGCTTCTGGACTGGTATTCATGCCTCTGGAATGCAGCCCGGCTGGCAGCGCAGCGCGGCGCGGCGTACGTGCGCGCTCATGAACACGAACGCGTGTCATCGAGTTGATACCTGTCCTGGGTGCAGTTCCATTATGAACGAATCTGATGTCTTGTGATACTGTATAATGTATTAGAAATTATATAATTTCCCGTTGATTACAAAAGTATTGGAATCAAAATGTAGACTAAAGGCTAGCCTACTTAAAAGTTACACAGAGTGACCATTTGACAAGTTTTCATATAAAAATAGCAGATCTGCTATGTTCAAATGGCCTAGGCCTACAGTAAGCATATAGGGCTGTTATAATGTATGTTTTGTGATAATAATCAATGACAAAGTAACTACAGTAGCAACTAAAGTTTTCAACTAATTGTAGTGGGGTAAAAAAAAAGTATAATATTTGCCTCTTAATTATATGGAGAGTAGAAGTAAAACAAAGTAATAGGCCTACTCCAGTAAAGTAAAACTACCTCAAAAGTGTACCGTAGCCGAGTACATATACTTAGTTACTTTACACCACTGGTCCTGTATCCACAATTTTGCTGTAATATCTATGGCCTCAGAGTAGCCTACAAAACAAGATAATAACCTACTCAAAACAAGTTATCAATAGCAATAATGGTATCACAAATTGTCATACTTGATGAACCAGTTTGGGAAAACCTCAGATGCTCTATGTGTGTGCCTTGCATCCTAGGGTATACTGGTCAGTTCAGTTTGCAAATGCAGGTCACCTCCCAAATGGAAATCAGGAAAGAGAACTCATATAGGATACATAAACAAGTGGAATTGGTAGTGCATGGTGAAACAAAACAGAGAACAACACAAAAATGAGTAGGAAGAAAAAAATGGGAATGGGAACACTATACAATTGAAGCCGCTGTAATAATCTTTCTAATCCCTCTCCTGATTGGAGTAAATCTGTATTTATCCTTATACCTAAGTTTCTGTATTTTCTGTTAGCTAAGAACTGGAGATGCACAGGAAACCTGTTACTGAACAAACAGAATATACAGTAGAGCTTAAACCTTTTAAATGAAAACATTTCATATATATTATACAGTATTAATGACTTAATATTTGTAGGCCTATAGCGCTTTTATAAACAAAGTGTAGTCAAAAGGTGCTTTACAGAAATGGTAAAAAACAGCAAACATCCAAGCAATAAAAACAGCACTTAATCGACAGAATAAACAATTTACAGCAGTAGAGGTGGCAATTAAAGGCACATAGACATAGTCCTAAGATAAACATAAAAATGTGTGTTTTCAGAGAAGTTTTTGAGGAGAGCAGTGATTGTGTTATAGTCTCAGATCCTCAGGGAGGGCATTAAGCCTACAAAGCCTAGGGCCCCGGCCGGGCCGCAAAAGCCACAGTCACCCTGAGTAGCGAGGTGTTGGTGCTTTGTTGCTTTTTGGAGACGAGGAAGAACCCTAATTGTGTACAAACCTGTGACCTTTGCTCTATAGTGCCACTCCTTGGCCAACTGGGTGCATGCATGGTGTCTATAGGGGCTGCTAGTGTGCCTCATGTTTTTATTTTTTATTGTAAATTTAAAATGTATTCTTACTATTCTATTACATTCAAATGTTATTTTATTATTATTATGTGTTTCTTTGGCACCGTCTCACTTGAACCCATTGCTGGATGTTCTGGGAAGAACATTCGGCTACACACTCACATCACAGCTCGTTGTGACGCATTGTGAGCTTGTAGATCGGCTGTTGGCGAATATATTTAGTGTAGAGCGAAAACAGGTGGGGTCCTAGTATAGGCCGCTAGAGCCTTGGGGGACTCCAGGCCAGCTGGGGTTTAAGTGGTTAAGTCATAATTCTTAATGTTTTATAGAAAAGCACTTTAAATTGCCTTGTTGCTACCGGTATATATGCAAATAAACTTGCCTTGCAGGACTCTTTAATCTGGTTACATTATAGTTTCGCTATGGAAATTAATTGATGAGGTCTTATTGTCTTAACAGTGAGGTGAAACTCTTTATGCAGGTTTCCACATTTGCAACTCAGGGAGCAAAAAGAAAACAATTAGCTGTAATGAATGGAAAACAAGATGAGGACAAAAAGCTTGAGAAAGCATGTTAAAATCAGTATCTTATAATTATAAACATAACAGTGGATGGCAGCACATCATGTTATGCTGTTTGTTCTGTTTGATTCAGTCACGCCATGCTTGAACGTGATGTGGATCCTGACCCTGTGAGCAGTTTGCCACCGGATCTGGATTCCACAGAACACAATGTCATGCACTTTTACTTATATAGAGGCATTGAGATAGATATGTTCCACACACAAAAATGAACAAAGTACTTGGTTTAGAAATATAAGGAACAACTATTTTGTGTGTGTTCAATTTGTGTGTTCAATTCAATATCTGTTCAATTTGTACAATTTTCCTATTGTGAAGCTTTTAGTCTATAGCTACTCAGAACCTCAACCTAGGCTGTCTGATGTACAGTAGGTTAAATAACCATATCAGAGGTGCTGCTACAGACACATTAAAAGCCAGAGTTCAGGGGAAAGCTTGATAAGAACTCGGAGAACATTGTTATTTCAGTCGCAATGGATCAGTCACCCAGTTTGCAATTTCAAGCCGACATACTTTAATATGAACTCGGAGAGATGATTTCCCAAGAACTTGAAAAGCAGGGCATGTGCATTTTGTGCTTCTCATTGGATCAGTGGTTTTCAGCACATGGTTCTTTGGGAACTTCCAGAGGATATCACAGTATAATATGACTTTCTTTTTGACAGCATGCCTGTCTGTCTGTCTCTCTGTCTGTCTCTATCTCTGTCTGTCTGTCTGTCTGTCTGTCTGTCTGTCTGTCTGTCTGTCTGTCTGTCTGTCTGTCTCTATCTCTGTCTGTCTGTGTGCAAGTTCAGATCCATTTTTTCAACCCACTGAGTAGACAATTGGATGAGGACAGAATGACTGACAGACAGAGGTTTCCTAATTGTTGCGACCAAAGGTCGCAGTTTACCATGATAAATGTCACAGCTTGTCCGCATGTAGACGTGAAGCCGTGAAGCAGTGTGTGTACACAATTTTACATGGGTCGGTTCCCTTGACACATCACTGTGACATCACAGGTGATATCACAGGTGAGTCCATATATGGGTATTCCTCAGAATCCCTTTTATGCCCATATATGAAGATCCCTGATGTCATCGATATATATTACTGGCCAGATGGCCAATACATGGCCCATATTTGTGTGGCTGGTTCAGATAGGGATCTCCATGGGCATAACATAATGTATGTTGTGATGTCATTGGAACCACTCTAACAGAATCCCTTTTATGCCCATATACGGAGATCCCTAATGTCATCAGTATTAAGCCCATGCATATCTAACAGGACTTCATATGGGAATGCCAATATGGAGGAAGACAGACCATATCTGTGCGGCTGGTTCAGACAGGAATCTCCATGTATGGGCATAAAAAGAGATGTACTATATATAGTATATGGATCTCTATATATGGGTAACTGGTCCGATATACATCACTGGCCAGATGGCGCCCTCGCCCTCGGTGTCTTACTAGTACAAATGATTTTATGAGAGAGAGAGAGAGAGAGAGAGAGAGAGAGAGAGAGAGAGAGAGAGAGAGAGAGAGAGAGAGAGAGAGAGAGAGAGAGAGAGAGAGAGAGAGAGCGCGTGTGTGCATGATGTGCATGATGTGCATGTGTGTGTGAGAGGAGGCAGCCCTTGTTGTGGATATACAGTACATACCTGTATATGAGAGTGTGACAGACAGCCCTTCTTGTGGATATACAGTACATACCTGGATATAAAGTACATACCTGTATATAGTGTGACAAATAGCCCTTCTTATTATACACATACTTGTATGAGTGTGTGACAAATGAGCCTTCTGGAATGGGCTATCCTTATTCCCTCTGTCTGTGGCCCTTCGATGGGCAGCTGATTAGTGAAGACTGGCAATGGCACTGCACTTGGGGTCACAGACATCTTGCAAGTTTATTCCCAAGTCGTGCAGATTAGAACATGTTCCGTTTTTCTGTCGGCAACATATCGTACTGTACCGGTCCGGTATATAGGTTTTCAGGAGTGATTTAAAAGAAAAGTATGATGAGTAACATTTGCATGAGGCCCGGATCTCTTGGTCTTATTTGTGGTGGTATGACATACAGTAAGTGAAATGTGAAGTGACGTGCATTTGGAGACAGTGGAAGGGAACTGACAGTATTTGATCAGCTGATCAAACAAACAGTGAATAAGGGTCACTGGTACCCCTCCCTCACTGAAGTCTTCAGCCTGAGTTATACTGGGTTGTGTGCTGTGTTCACATACTGTAGGTATTAGTTGTTTCTACAACGGTATTTTATTGCTATTATTCTCAAACTATATATATATATATTAGGGGTGTAACGATATAGTAACTGTATCGAAATATCGTTTTTAACTTAAAAAATCGAAGTAGATCGAAATGAAAACAGCTAAAATCGAATCGTATCGTTTTATTTTGTATCGTATCGAATCGGCAGTGTAAAGAATCGATTGTATCGATACTACCTACTTGTCCATTGTATTTGGCATTTTTAAGAAGAACAAATGAAAAGGAGGGGTTTAATTACTTTTCCTTTCCATATAGCTACACTGGTCTATCGATAAATGTGTGTAATCTCTGGGTTCATGTCAAGGTGCAGGTTTGTCAATATACAATGTCCATGTATTTGAAAGATAATCACTGTGTTTACTTATTTATATCCATAATAATACATGTTTCCCTTAAAAACCTGCACTATCCACACCTTTCACACAGATTTAATTTCTTTGCCAAATAGTTACTATATCGATTTTAAATAATTAAATCGAATCGTATCGTATTGCCATGAATGAACCAATATCGTCCATGTATTGTATCGTCAACCATGTATCGTGATATGTATCGAATCGCTATTATAATGTATCGTTACACCCCTAATATATATCTATATATCTTCTGCTGTTTTAATTGTCTCTTCCATTGATATTTTTGTCTATATTTGGGAATATTCTGACCAGTTTTCCTTATACTATCCTTAATCCTTATTATTTCCCTCCTTCATTAAAACTGCAAATGATCAGTTTGCACTTTGCAGTTTTAATGAATCAAAATCAAAATCATTTGTTGTTCTTCAAATTGTTCTACTGTAGCTGACAGACAAATGGGTTATATGTTTACAAGTGATATTGTATTAATTGGACATGTATTAATCAGGTCATTGTTTATCACTCAAAAATCACCATGGCTGATTTGACTTTGAGACGAATAAATAATTCATGTCAACCACAAATGTAGTTACTGCACTTATAGGCTTTGTAGAGCAGTGTAGCTAGTTTTATTTGATATAATATGCCTATAAAAATGCCCTTTATTTTTTTTATATATTAGTGTGTTGCAGGCAAGCCTATATGGAGAGTAAAGGATGGTTCTATATTGTTAGGATGTGTGTGCATGCTTGCGTGAGAGATTGTGTGTGTGATTTATATAACAGTACGGTCGGTTATATTGTATTGGTTAACTTAAAATGGTGAAACACATGCACATGTACAGTATGTGCATGTGTTTCTATGTGTGAGGGTATGGATGTCACAATGTGAAAAAAGAAAGACCTTTAACAAGAGGCATCTTTACATTGTCTTCCATTCTTTGTGCTTAGATCAGTGAAGAGAATAATGCTTACCTTTAGACAGAGAATATTTAAAAACTGATTAAGAGACCATTTCCTTTTTCTGGACACCTGAAGGCACACTCTAAACTCAGTTAGGAACATGATCAGAACAGAAGAACAACCTCACTACATGTATTTTAAATGACAACAGCTGATTACATTAAATATATTCACATCCGCTCTGTTCAGAGCCAGGACGTGCAACCTTGCAGCTCTTATCATGTAGCCTATACGCTACCACATGTTGGAGCTCTCGCATGCTTACCGTAACCGTCCTCTCCCAGAGGACTCACGTGTCCTGTGGGGCAGAGGTTCTCAAACAATTTCCTCTCAGGTCACCCCTGTAAACAACTTTTCTATCCACTGCACCCCTGAATTACATTGTTACTTTACAGTACCTTACATTATGTCAAATTATGTAAATCTTTCCTCACTAAGATACAGTTTGTCACAAGGAAAACTTTATATAAATAACTTTTATTCTTGGCGTTTAACATAAACCCCAGCGTCCCTATTCTGGAGGTAACATTCATCAAAAATAGACGATCTACAAGCTCACTATCTGTAACAACGTGATGCAATTCTGAGCAATTTTAATGACAGATAAATGGAGGAAGGTAGATAATGAATGTAGAGACAATAGAGATCGTAAACTGATAATCACATGCTGCGCTACTTTAAACATTAAAACTTTGGCTAATTATTCTACAGTAAAATAACTGTCATAATTTAATGAAAAGTTTAAACTTAAAACTTTAAACCACATGAACTCTTGCATCCCTATTTCTGGGGCAAAAATTCAATGAAAAGAGCAGATCTACAAGCTGCATTGTGAGTCTATACCTTGTTGACTGGTGTTGAGTGTGCTTGGTGTGGATTTCTCTCTCTCTCTCTCTCTCTGTGTGTGTGTGTGTGTGTGTGTGTGTGTGTGTGTGTGTGTGCGTGTGCGTGTGCGTGTGCGTGTGCGTGTGCGTGCGTGTGTGTGTGTGTGTGTGTGCGCGCGTGCAAGCGCACGTGTGTGTGTGTGTGTGTGTGTGTGTGTGTGTGTGTGTGTGTGTGTGTGTGTGTGTGTGTGTGTGTGTGATCCAAAGATGATAGGAGATGCAGTTTGCCCTATGTAAAATACTGACTTTTTGTAAAACTCAAATCATAAGGTGACAGCAAACGTAGAAATGCTGTTTCACTTCTTCCCAACCCAACAGTATTTCTCAAACGTTTTAATTTCCATGACCACCATAACTCCACCAAATGGACCCATAAGGGTTGGCAGCTCTACATTAAATAAAGTCATACCCTTTTCAGAACCAGTACATCTTATCTTGTACCACATGTTGAAACTCTCAGATGGTCCTTGACTATATTTAGTGTCCAGCTTGTTCATTAACTTTCCACTAGGTAAAACCAATGTCGGTTTATCAGGGTTGTGAGTATATAAGAACATGAATTTGCCCAATATTCTCATTCTGAGTGACAGAATGAAGGGCTGTGGGGCTGTGCTTGTTTTGCTCTTCTGCCTGTCTGAGGCTGGGGCTCAGGGAGAGAGTGGACGGGTCAAGGAGAATGAGAGCCATGGTGGACCAGATACCCTCTTACAACCAGACATCTGGGCTGAGCTGAAAGCAGTGAGAGACATGGTGCATAGCCTGGGAACCATCATGATAGAAATGAGAGCAGAGACCAGAGAGAAGCTGAGGAGCATGGAGGCCAGGGTGGCAGCCAGCGAAGAGGAAGCCAAGGAGCAGAGGAACTTGGTGATTGACCTTCGAGTGCAGGGAGCAGGTTAGGGGCAATATGCTTGTTATGCAAAATATGTTTTAAAATTGGAGCTTGAAGGAGTTGTAAAGGTCTTTTCAGGCTAGACTCTAGCCTGAAAAGTATGTTTAACACACATTTCTCAAGAGTATGTTTAACATACATTTCTCTGTGATATGTTTCAGAAATGGCCGTGAAATTGAGTGCTAGTGAAAGCAAGGTGGAAGCCCTTACAACCAGACTGGGTGCCAGTGAGGGCCAGGTGTTGGACTTGAAGAAGGAAAATGAAGGTAATTTGAACAGCAGGTAGAAGCAGGCAGTGGTGAAAAATGTACCCCCATTGATTCCGGATGGAGTCTCCATTCGGAATCAATTGGGGGTACATCAAATTATTATCTTAGTAATGCGACAAAAACTAAAATATATTATTGAACTGAAGTCTCTATGGGGTGAGTAATCAATATAAAAAGAAAAGTAATTTTAGGGGTGAACTACTCCTTTAACATACATTTCTCTGTGATATTTTTCAGAAATGGCTGTGAAATTGAGTGCTAGTGAAAGCAAGGTGGAAGCCCTTACGACCAGACTGGGTGTCAGTGAGGGCCAGGTGTTGGACTTGAAGAAGGAAAATGAAGGTAATTTGAACAGCAGGTTTTGATCAAATAATCCACAAGGGAAAGTTTATCCACTCAAATAATACTGCATGAGTATTTATGATTGACTTAGAGTAATATTAATATTGTGTTGATTTCAGGCCATGTTTCTCAGCTGTCTACCATAAAAACAGATCTGACTGCAACAGAGAGCCAATTAGAAGAACTGTGGAGTAAGTATATTTAGCAAACACAAACCACTTACAGGCAGCAGCCGTTCGCAACTGGTAAAAAAAACTAACCTAGCCCAACCCTACCCTCCCCTGCCCCTTCTTTGTATATACTTACTGTTTGTTTAGACTTACTGTTTTCCTTTTCTTGTTCTCTCATTTTATTTTTCTTTACATATCTACTGCATAGTACTGTGTTCTATTCGTCTGTCATTCAATGTTATATGAGATACTTTAATGGTTTCCTGTGGAAATAAGCTTAGTCTTTTCATGGATCTCCTTTTAGTAGACCTTGTACCAGTGAACTGTACTGTCATGAAACTGTACCTTTTCATATGCAAACTTCTAATAAAGTCTTCAATCAAATCAATCAATGTTCTAAAATCTAAAATCAAGACTGAATACTGAGAATGTTATTCCCCAAAATGCATAGAAGACATACGGTGTAAGTGTTCATAGTTAAACAGAACCCAAGCATCCCAATTATATATTTTGTAGCAACTGTTTAATTTTACTACTTGTTCTTGTTAAAGTTGCTGGTTGGATGTAAGCTGCTGCAATAGGCTACATGTAAGACAGTCACTTTAATACATTTAATTGGTATATTTGCTCTCTGTCGGGTGAAAACCTCATATGTCCAAAATACAGGATTCAAATTAAAAAATAGCAAAAGTAGCAGATCTACAAGCTCATATATCTTCAAGCTCAAAACATGGTTGATTCTTCGTGCAGCGCTTTGAGCTTGTAGATCTGCTACTTTTGATGCATTTGTGAGACGCTGTAGTATGATCAAGTAGGGCGTTAATCAACGAAGAAACAAGTTAAAATATGGAGATTGGGGTTTTCTCCCAGACAGCAACGATATAATATTATAAACAATATGATTATGCTCCTGTGTTGACAGACAAACCAAAGGTGGCCTTCTCTGTTGGTTTGACTAATTCTGGACACGTGGGACCATTTAATGTTGACACCACTCTGGTCTACACCAAGGTCTTCACTAACATCGGCAACGCTTACAATCCAATTACAGGTAGGTGGGGATTCATTATTTCATGACAATTAACTTTAAAAAGTATCCACAACTTAACATATATCAGGCTACCTACTTTTATTAAAATAAAAACAACTTCAAGGTGTGTTTCCTATTTAAACAATGGTTCTCATCATGTTCAAACTTCAAACCGATTTTGAAGCTATATTGACACATTTGTCTGAGGACCCTTGAACCTCCTCAAGGACCGTTGTGGACCCCACATTGAGAACCACTGTTTTAAAAGTGAAAACCACCATCTTGTTTTCAACAATATGGTGGGATGGTTTATTCACACAGTTGTATTGTGTGTGTGTGCGTGTGTGCGTGCGTGAGTGCGCGCGTGCATGAGCACGCGCGCGCGTGTGTGTGTGCTTGCGTGCATGTGTGTGTGTGTGTGTGTGTGTGTGTGTGTGTGTGTGTGTGTGTGTGTGTGTGTGTGTGTGCGTTTATGCATGTTCTCTCACAGGTATTTTCGTATCACCTGTGAAAGGAGTCTATCTCTTCAGATTTACTGCATTTAACGCTGGGTCATCAGAATATTTCCATATTCAGATGTATAAAAATGAGCAGAGAGTCTTTCAAAATGCTGGATACAATGCTGCGGGTTATGAACAGATATCTAATGGAATGATCATAGAGCTGGAGGTGGGAGATGTAGTTTACATGCGTTTACCTAGTGGGAACAGGCTCTATGATAACCCAAACAACAACATGTGGTTCAGTGGTTTTCTGCTCTATCCTATGTAAGACTGGTACCATTACATTAAAGAGATGAGTGCTAGTTGGCCTCCATAATGTTCATATTCATCCTGTCAATAAACACTTATTCAAAAGCACTGTTGTCAGTCTATTGCATGTTTTACTGATTATTTTAACTACTAGAGAATATTCAGTATATTGTTAAGAAAACTATTATTGAAGAAACATTCTCAGTGAAAGATGTAAGAGCTCTTCAAGATGCATCTTTTATGTTGTCTGATATTCTTTGTTTTAGGGTCAGTGGAGAGAATAAATGCACTTAACACAGACAGACCTTTAGACAGAGGAAATGTTACAGAAAACATTTGTGGTTTATGTCTAGTGAAGAAATATCAATAATTGTCCTTTATCTGAACATCTCATGGCACACTATAAATCCATGTGTATCGCAGAATATAAATAATACCAGTAAGATGCCTGCGAGAAGCGAGGTCGCTCTAAACATCAGAGATTCTTAATACTGCACAGTTAAGAAGCAGGAGTTAAACTACTAGTAAGATGCCTCAGGGCGACATGCGACCTCGCCCTTTATTGGCCAGTGATGTATATCGGACCAGTTACCCATATATGGACACCCGTGGTACCCATATGGAGATCCATGTACTATATATGGAGATATGCTGTGAGAGCCCAAACATGCTTACTCAGTTATTCGTTATGTGAAAGTCCTATGATGTCTATGACATCTGACATCATACCCTTTTATGCCCATACATGGAGATCCCTGTCTGTAGAACCAGCCGGTTCGGCGGTTCTACAAAAAAGATGTTTCATACAACTGTACATTGTGCAAGTACAGTAACGGCAGGTGAAGCAGCTAAGAACATAGGCAAAAATCAGAGCTATCCATGTGCAAAAGTTGGGAGTCTGTAGAACCAACCGTGTGCTGTGAGACCCCAGACATGCTTACTTAGTGTGGGTGCCCTAACAGGGCATCATCTGGGTCATTGTGATTTCATAACAGGACAGCTATATATCCATATCTGGAGTCTGTGTGGTCAGATGTAGAGGTATTGACCAGCTCCATGTATGGAGATGTCTTTGCCATATATGGAGCGTGACATGAGGCGTGAGCCGCGTGACACATGGACGGACGGACGAACAAGATCTGCAGGTTTTCATAATAAATGTGACCTACGGTCACAATTAATAATATATCCGGATGATTGATTATTTATGTAACATCGAGTCATCCAGTTGACGTACTATATCACATGTAGGTAATTACAATACAACATCAGGTTTAACCAATTTGGACCTGGTGTAACCTATACAACATTATACCTTTTATCCCGGGAGCCACCTCTGTGTCTCATATAGAAACATAATTTTATTTTTATTTATTTTTGAATAAGGAAACCTCGGGTCACAATTTAGAAGTCGTTTTTAGAATCAGGCCTCAGGTCTAAAATGAGTTAAAAAGACAATAAATGATGGAATCACAAAAAGCAGCACTAATGCCATTCACTTCATGAGAAACAAGCAAATGAAATGTCATTCAAGCCACTTGGAATGAAAGTATGAAGAGAGGGTTTTCAATAATTATGACTCCCTCTGGAGAAGGATTCTGTCCCTCGTCTGATAACTATCTTAATGACAACAATGTATTGTGCTAGGTCTCCCCAGACTGTGCTGTCCTTAGTTGTTACCTTTATTTCTACTTGATTACTGTTGTTTACTACTGCAAAGTTTCAACTCAAGTTAGTTTTAATTTAGAACTGAATCACAGGAATGCACAAGAGCAGAGTGACAAAGAAGACAGAGATGAAGAACAAGAGGAAGAACGTAAGGAAACAGTGGAGACTACTACTGATGGCCATCATCCTCCTTGAGCCTCTTTCTCCTGCACCATGGCCAGTGTTCATTTTGACGACTAAAACTAACTATATCACATATAAATCACATGTAAATATGAACATGTAACATTAACATTGGCGAGATTCAATACACCCATATTTATTGACAGCTTATTACAGAACAGAGTGAAGTGTGTCTTTCATTGCAGTTACTTGATGCTGGGGTCAGTTTTCACCTCAAGTTTTTATTTTCTGCAAACAATGGACAGTACACAAGCTGGGTGACAAACAAATATGCATCCCAAATGTCACCACCTTAATCACATTAATGTTCTCTGTAAGTTAAATAACAATAATGCTGCAAATCAATACATTACACATAATCTAATAAAACAATATCTATGACCGCAGGTTATTTGTCTTTTTGATGTTCATAAGTTGCACCAGTGAATGTGTTGGTGCCAACTTGGTGGAGGTCAGTGCACCAGACAGTCCAGCAGAGGGCAGCAGTGTGACTCTGACCTGCAGCAGTGATGCTATTAAACCCAGCAGTAGACAACTGGTCTGGGCCATAGACTGTATAAGGTCTGAGCAGCATGTGTCTATTCTGCATCTAGCTTAAGGCAATTTTTTTTAACTCAAATCTTTGAGTCCCAGGAACAAATACATTGAGATGGGGGTCTGCGGCCAAATACATATCATTTTGGGGGTCCTTGACATGACAAAGTGTGAGAACCACTGAGCAACATATGTTTTTTCAGAAAACTGTTTGGATTTAGAAGACATTTTTGGTCTATAGGCCTAAACTTTGTCATGCCTGGTGCCTGGTGTACAAGATACTCTACAGTAGCTGACTACACCACTAAGATGTAGCTGACAATATACCTTCAAAACGTCAAGGATGTTCGCAAACAACACCAGAGGCAGCGCCACAGATCTTGTACAACCCAGATTTGGCAAAAAAAGGGTCAAATTCGTTCTCCTGCTTTGCCGCAAAAATGTGGAACACCCTACCGAAAGGCCTTTAAGGAGTGTAAATCTCTATCTTCCTTTAAAACGGCTCTGAAAAGCCACAGAGGTGCCTGCTACTCGAAACTGGTAAAAAGAAAACAAAGCTTATCCTTACCTCCCCCTGACCTTTCTATGTAAATACCTTTTATTATGCTTTGTGTTTTACAAAAAAAAGAAAAATAAATTACCTACTGAAGTGGGACAAATTGATTATCATGCAGGTTCCACTCCATGTGAGCTAGGAGCCCAAATTTACCATCTAGGGGAATAATTCTCATAGTGACTTTTGGGAAGGCATACACCCCTAGTGCTATAGAAAATATGTAATAATATTGCATATTCTGTGTGTTATCAATCCATTCATAACCCCATGCAAAACACATATTTCAGATATCCTATACCTGTACATAGAACCGAAGCATTCTACTTAAAACTGATGATTATATCTTATTATTGACCCACTCTTTAAAAAAAAGAAAAAATACTATTATGTTCTCTATTACTGGCAGTGACAACATATAGGCCTATTACACAAGATGTACTTCTGTATTCAAGATGTTACACAAAGGTTTCCTCTGTACCTTTTCCTATGCAAACTTCTAATAAAGTCTTCAATCAATCAATCAATCAATCAATCAATCAATGTAAATTACCTAAAGATGTAATACCATGACTGCATGATACATAGATTCTAAGGAAATGTATTATGACATTCAATAAACTAAATATAGCCTAAGTGTGTAAGTAATGCATTCCACAAATGCCTTCTACATCATAACAGTTCTCTGTAAAACATTTGTCTTTTGTCTTCTCAGATACAGTCTGTTTGATAGTTTTTTTTAAATATTAATATATATTTTATAATGGAATTCAATTGGGGCTCTGATCGGGCTGAAACCTTGCTGAAATGAGCCACAGTGTTTCTAGCAAAAAAAGAGACAGACTTTCCTAGTTTCCTTATTCTAAATGTTTAATTCATATATGTTGGGTCGGGGTTAGATTAAGGTAGATATCCAGTCCTTCTCCCATCGCATCAGCAACAACTTGTAATTTATACAGTAAAGCACGTCTTTAACATAGTATTAATACAGAGAACAGTCAATTAAACATCAGCAGTAGTGAAAAGAAAAAGAAAATAGTGCTGTACTCTAAATGTGTATAAGTAATGTGTGAGGAGTGCGACAAAGGGAGTAAACATCACACTCTAGTGGTTCTCACCGTAACTTGTCTTTTTTTTTTTGGGGGGGTGGGGGGGGGGGGGTGTTGTTGATGGATATCTGTATAGATGATGTTAATGTAGACATACTGGACAGACAAGTTCTGGAGACCGTGGAGACGGGTGAGTAAATAACAATATTTCATGTTAATTGACGGGATTGTAAGACAAGGCAAGGCAGGTGTATTTGTATAGCACATTTCAACGAGGCATTCAATGTGGAGCTTGGTAGCACTTTATAATAAGGTGCCATTAATAAACACTTATTAACAGTTAATAACATACTTATTAACTTGTTATTAACTCTAATAAGAACATAAACTATATAATATGAATCTTATAAACGTTAATAAACTACTTATAAGATAGTTATAAACCTTAATATATACTTACTACAGCTTAATAAAAGATTAATAAGAATGTTTTAACAACTTAATTAAACATTTATACAATGCTTAATTATACATTAATAAATAATGTATAAGTCATCTGTAAAACCTTATTATATGTTTATACATGTTAATAAATGAATAATAAGAAAGTCAAATAACCTTAATTAACACTTAACAAACTACATGAAAAGGTACCTTACTAACGGTTAATTAACAACTTATAATTAACCAATAAACCCTATTATATTTTAATACAGGTTAATAAACCATCTTAATTACTACCAATATTGTATCAACTATTCATAAGATACTTAATTAACAATTAATCTACTAATAAGATACTTGTTATATCATAATAAATATTTATAAATGCATTATGAATACTATATAACAATATATACATTGTTAATTAGATACTTAATTAACAACTGTTAAAAGTGGAATAATATCGTATAAACAATAACAAGTCCTAAATAGATTTCTTATTACCATTGAGACAGTGCATTATTAACAATATTACATTCTTTATTGAGCATTCATTAACACGTTAATTAGGCATTTTGTGGGTACCTGTTGTAAAGTGGGAACATGTCTTATAAACATCAACAAATCCTTAATAAAGTGTGTTATTAATGTTGAAACTGTTTTATATACTTCAACAAATCGTTAATTAGGCATCTATTAGCAATTACATTTTGTGGGTACCTGTTAAGTGGGAACACGTCGGTCGTATTAACATCAACAAATCCCTAATAACATCAACAAATCGTTAATTAGTCATTCAATAACATGTTAATTAGCCATTTTGTGGGTACCTGTTGTAAAGTGGGAACATGTCTTATGAACATCAACACATCCTTAATAAAGTGTCTTATTAACGTTGAACGTGTATTATTAACATCAATAAATCGTTAATTAGGAATTCATTAACACGTTAAATAGGCATTTTGTGGGTACCTGTTGTAAAGTGGGAACATGTCTTATTAACATCAACAAATCCCTAATAAAGTGTCTTATTGACATTGAAAGTGTATTATTAACATCAACAAATCGTTAATTAGGCATTCATTAACACCTTAAATAGGCATTTTCAGCTACATGTTGCAAAGTGGGAACATGTCGGTAAAACATTTATCTTTCTTTTCACTTTAGGTAAATAAAAGGAGGCAATTCATTCTTAAATGAAGGCTGTGCACAAACAGAAGTAGTAATGTTTTGGGGCTAGCGATTCCTTTGCAGCTTATGTAATGTCATTCCAGTTTATGTACAACTTCTTCCTCCTCCTGCCATCGCTTGAAGACGAAGAGCTTGAGGAATTTGAGGCAAAGGTGGTCGAGTAGCTGGACTTTGATGGTGACTTGACAGAGGTTGGAGACTCATTTCTTGATGCTGTAAAAACAAAATGCAAAATGTACGTAAATAGGAGGTTAGGCATGTTAGACATGTTTTGTTCATAAAGTGGTTACAGTGCACTTATTGTAAATAATAATAACAATACATAAATAAATAAATAGGAGCAGCGCTCTTCCGAGCACAGGTCTCCAATGTGATAGGCAAATGTGAAAAGGGTGCCATGTCATCGGCGGCCTGTCATGATTTGAGGCATTTTGTTCCAAAGATGTGTTTTGCTCAAATTGAGCTGCTGGTGGAGCTATAACAGGCCAATGTGAAAAGGGTGGCATTTGTTCCTTGACCTTTTGGGAATGTACGTGAATGTACAAGGCTTTTTTCCCCCTTCAAAACAGACCAATCCTGCAAACTTTAGAAGCCAATCTAAGCCAACTAGGATGGAATATGAATTATCGGAAAGATCATTCTTGATCACTAGCCTATAGCGATACTCGGTACTGATTCCCGTGATTTCTGGAACAAATCTGAAGGAGTAATTAAAAAAAAGATATTTTACAAAAGTCAGCATCCTGGTGAAAAATGGAGGGCAAAGGTTTTTTTTGGGCTCTTGGGAGTGCGCATACAAAGTTTCCACTGATCGGTGGAGTTATTTGTAAAAACAGAAATCGGCCTGTTATAGCGCCACCATGAGGCTGATTTCAAAATTTTTACAGGCATTTCTTCCTCTGCCTAATGGGAATGTGCGTGCAAAATGTCACTTAGATCGCACCCTGTGTTCAAGATTTGAGGCATTTCATTCAAAAGGGAGCACACTTGCAAAAGCCAGTCAGGATGGAATTTGAAAAATCGGAAAGACCTGTTTCGTTTAAGGACTATAGAGATACTGTGTACCGATTTGTGTGATTTTTGGACAAAATTGTTAGAAGTACTGTCCAAAAATGTGTTTTTGGACATCCACTGTAAACAATGGAGCGATGGTCCCAAAATGAGTTCTGTTCAACCAATGAGTTCTTTAATCAATCCAGTTTCAGTAGCCCTCCTATTTAATCCTTTTTGGGATGTTGACGTTATCATCTGCCCATTTGTCAATTTTGTCAAAAGAAATTGGTTGAATAGAACTCATATTTTGGGACCATCGCTCCATTGTTTACAATGGTTTGTAATGCAGGCTGCCACCATGTGTGGTCATGTGATCCAAGATGGCCGCAATGTGAACTAGAAGAAGTGCTCTTCCGAGCACAGGTCTCCACCAGGCCACGCGTCCTGGTGGTGCTATAATAGGCCAATGTAAAAAGGGTGGCATGTGTTCTTCACCAATCTTAGACCTTTCATGGCGCCACCATGAGGCTTATTTGAACATTTTGTAGTGTAATTTCTTCCTTGGCCTTTAGCGAATGTGCATGCGCAATTTCATTACAATTGCACGCTGTGTTTGATTTAAGGCATTTTGTTCGAAACGGGTCAATCCAGCAAAGTTTGGAGGCCAATCTTAGCCAATCAGGATTGAATATTTAATATGGGACAGATCCGTCTTGATCATATGACTGTGGAGATACTGTGTACTGATTTGTGTTAATTTTGGGGTAAAATCTGAAGGAGTAATATCCAAAAATGTGTCTTACATAAGTAGGCCTCCTGGTGGCGCTATAAAAGGCTGATGTGAAAAATGCAAGGAAAGGGTTTTTCCTTGGCCTATCGGGAGTAGGGATGGAGCCCTAAAGAAGGGTAGCTCGATAACCCGATAACAGATTTATTGATTACCCGGTATCAATAAGCTTTGGGCTTAGCAAGCTTGTTATCGAGCATAGCGTCCCATGACATCATGTTTAAACGATCAAGACAAGAGGCGATCAAGAAATAATTACACTACTATTCATAATATAAAGTCATTTGCACACTAATGAAAGGTTGTTTTAATGATATATTTAATGATAATATTTGTTACTTTTGTCAATTGTCATCTTCGTGGTCAGCTACAAACTCACAATCGCAACAAAATCGCAATAAAAAAAGATACCAGTTATGTTCTGAATTTGTCGTCTCATATCTTTCCACAAAATATTAGAAAACGCTCAATAGTGGGCTCGATAAAAGCTCGGCTCAATAAGCAGGATCGATAAGGTGCTCAGTATCAATAAAAATTAACGAGTTCCATCCCTAATCGGGAGTGCGCTTACAAAGTTTGAAACTGATCGGTGGAGTTATAGGTAAAACCACGAATTGGCCTGTTATAGCGCCACCATGAGGCTGATTTCAAACATTTGAAGTGGCATTTCTTCCTCGGCCTAGTGGGAACGTGTGTGTGCGATTTCATGTTAATTGCACTCTGCGTTTGTGATTTGAGGCATTTTGTCCAAAATGGACCAATCTTACAAACTTTGAAAGCCAATATCAGCCAATCAGGATGGAATATGGAAAATCAGACAGATCTGTGTTGATCACATGACTGTAGAGATACTGTCTACCAATTTGCGTGATTTTTGGAAAAAATCTGTAGGAGTAGTGTACAGAAATGTTTTTTGCCAACATCGGCCTCTTGGTGGCGCTAGAACAGGGCTATTTGAAAAATGTGGGCAGAGGTTCTGAATTGGCATCCAGGGAGTGTGTGTGTGCTCATTTGGCAGCGACCGGGCCAACGGCGCCGGATATTAGCTGGTAACAAACTCAGAGGACGGACGCACGCACAGACGGACGGACGGACGGACAGGGGCGAAAACGTACTCTCCCCCTGCCTTCGGCTGGTGGAGACAATAAGGTCTATAACAAGCCCATGCAAAACATTGGGGCAGAGGTTCTGCTCTGGCACCCAGGGAATGTGCATGCTCAGTTTAGGCCTGGCAGAGACAAAGGGTTTGCAGAAATCTGCCTCCTGGTGGCACTATAACAGCAGAAGTTCACAGCATTTTTTCTTCACCTTAATTTTTCATCGTCCTGCTGGATGGAAGTGCAGCAGGACCATTTCAGTAGTACATTTTGAAAATGAATATTAATAATAATAATTTATCCAGCAACAATTTCATGGACCCACTGCAGTACCTCCGGACCCCCTGCTGAGGACAGGGGTGTCGCACCAAATTCTGGGCCCTGGGTACAAGGATTCAGGCGGCTGCTAGCTGTGACTTAATTGACTAAGCCCTTATGCTCCCCCCACCTTTTTCTACCTTTGTATTTGATGTTATGCTTTTTCGTACCAGTGATTTGTAAAACTCAAAATGTACAAAATCAAGTATTCAAAATCACAATCGGTCACTTTACAAATGTCTTGAACTTAGAAATAACCCATAAATGTCCTATGGTCTTAAAAGTCCAATCCTAGTACCACTGTGTGTGGCAGTAAGTTGTGAGATTGTTAAGTTCACTAATTGTCCATCCAGGTAAGGGTTAAGACTGTCAACCATGAATTACAATTTTGTTCCGAAGAATGTTGACAGCCCTAGTAGGAATCCAGAGAAGTAAAAGACCTGACCTGTTTATAAAACAGGGTCATTATAATCAAATTAGGATCACACTCTTTAAAAGTTTAGAAAATAAAAATAAAACATTGTCTTCTTCTTAATTCAACTACTGAACGTGTGTTTACAATTATCAGAGTACATAATCAAAACAAAACTATTACTGTCAAAGTTAGTCAGTGGCTGCTACTGCAGTCACAAGCACAGTACAGTTCAACTCACCAAGTCAGACTTCAAACTAATCACAGAATCATCGCAGGGTTCCAGGGATCACCAGGTTTCAAAAAGAATCAAAATACAGCTCTTCTGATCAACCAAACATATCTGTTCACATTCATCAAACGTGTTCTTTCTTAACTCAATCTGTAATCTGTTTATTTCACATGCTTCTCTCTGCTTCCTTCTCCTGTTCTCTCCAGAACATTCTGTGCTCTGCTGCATGCAATTAGCTGAATCACATCACCTGGGCTGGTGGTGTCTTCAAAGAGCAGTCAATTAATTGAGAGACCTCATTGGCCAATTGGTTCATTGGTTGTTCAGAGCACCTCACAGGGATCTTAAAGGAACAGTACACTACAAGTAGATGAATGTGAATCAGAATGAAAATAAAACCCATAGTATCTTTACTCTGTACAGTAGTAAAATAGTTTGACAAATCCTATTTAGTGCTCTTTTTTTAGAGGTTTGTTCACTTTATTTTAACCTGGTTTATGAATCAAGTGCATTCATATTTAGATAATTACTTGATTCAGTTGTCTATTTTGACCTGGGTTACAAATAGCAGATGTACAAGCTCGCAGCGTGGCACTCGGTGCCACGCTGAAAGCTTGTAGATCTGTTTTCTTTTAAAAGTCATGAAATGTGTGGAAATCTTTGAATATGGATATTTTTTAAGGTAACATTTTTAGATCAAATTTTGCTTCTGGGGGGTCCCTGGAACTAAATATTTTGAGATGGGGTCCGTGGCCATATACATATCATTTTGGGGGTTCTTCACATGGAAACGTTTGAGCACCACTGACATAGAAACATGTGTTTTTCAAAAACTTATGTTTGAAATTTGAAATATTTAAAGACCCCATGAAAAATGTTCACGATAAAAAAAAAAAAAAAAAAAACAGATCTACAAGCTTGCACGTGAGCTTGTACATCTGCTATTTGTAACCCAGGTCAAAATAGACAACTGAATCAAGTAATTATCTAAATATGAATGCACTTGATTCATAAACCAGGTTAAAATAAAGTGAACACACCTCTAAAAAAAGAGCTTAAGAGAAGAACACTAAATAGGATTTGTCAAACTATTTTACTACTGTACAGAGTAAAGATACTATGGGTTTTATTTTCATTCTGATTCACATTCATCTACTTGTAGTGTACTGTTCCTTTAAGAGCCCTGTGAGGTGCTCTGAACAACCAATGAACCTTATTGGCCAATGAGGTCTCTCAATTAATTGACTGCTCTTTGAAGACACCACCAGCCCAGGTGATGTGATTCAGCTAATTGCATGCAGCAGAGCACAGAATGTTCTGGAGAGAACATGAGAAGGAAGCAGAGAGAAGCATGTGAAACAAACAGATTACAGATTGAGTTAAGAAAGAACAAGTTTGATGAATGTGAACAGATATGTTTGGTTGATCAGAAGAGCTGTATTTTGATTCTTTTTGAAACCTGGTGATCCCTGGAACCCTGTGATGATTCTGTGATTAGTTTGGAGTCTGACTTGGTGAGTTGAACTGTACTGTGCTTGTGACTGCAGTAGCAGCCACTGACTAACTCTGACAGTAATAGTTTTGTTTTGATTATGTACTCTGATAATTGTAAACACACGTTCAGTAGTTGAATTAAGAAGAAGACAACTTTTTATTTTTATTTTCTAAACTTTTAAAGAGTGTGATCCTAATTTGATTATAATGACCTTGTTTAACAGGTCAGGTCTTTTACTTGGACTGGATTGAGTGATATTGGCATATCACTCTGGATTCCTACTAGGGCTGTCAACATTCTTCGGAACAGAATTGTAATTCATGGTTGACAGTCTTAACCCTTACCTGGATGGACAATTAGTGAACTTAACAAATACTCACAACTTACTGCCACACACAGTGGTACTAGGATTGGACTTTTAAGACCATAGGACATTTATGGGTTATTTCTAAGTTCAAGATGTAAAGTGACCGATTGTGATTTTGAATAATTGATTTTGTACATTTTGAGTTTTACAAATCACTGGTACAAGGTCAACTAAAAGGAGATCCTAGAAAGCCGAGGCTTATTTCCACAGGAACCACACTTTAAGTATCTCATATAACATTGAAAGACAGACGGATAGAACATAGTACTTTATCTAGGATAATTTCAAAAGCTGAAAAAGCATAACATCAAATACAAAGGTAGAAAAAGGTGGGGGGAGCATAAGGGCTTAGTCTATTAAGTCACAGCTAGCAGCCGCCCGAATCCTTGTACCCAGGGCCCAGAATTTGGTGCAACACCCCTGTCTTTAGCAGGGGGTCCGGAGATACTGCAGTGGGTCCATGAAATTGTTGCTGGATAAATTATTATTATTAATATTCATTTTCAAAATGTACTACTGAAATGGTCCTGCTGCACTTCCATCCAGCAGGACGATGAAAAATTAAGTTGAAGAAGAAAAAATGCTGTGAACTTCTGCTGTTATAGTGCCACCAGGAGGCAGATTTCTGCAAACCCTTTGTCTCTGCCAGGCCTAAACTGAGCATGCACATTCCCTGGGTGCCAGAGCAGAACCTCTGCCCCAATGTTTTGCATGGGCTTGTTATAGACCTTATTGTCTAATGTCTCCACCAGCCGAAGGCAGGGGGAGAGTACGTTTTCGCCCCTGTCCGTCCGTCTGTCCGTCCGTCCGTCCGTCCGTCCGTCCGTCTGTGCGTGCGTCCGTCCTCTGAGTTTGTTACCAGCTAATCTCCGGCGCCGTTGGCCCGGTCGCTGCCAAATGAGCACACACACACTCCCTGGATGCCAATTCAGAACCTCTGCCCCACATTTTTCAAATAGCCCTGTTCTAGCGCCACCAAGAGGCCGATGTTTGCAAAACACATTTCTGTACACTACTCCTACAGATTTTTTCCAAAAATCACGCAAATCGGTAGACAGTATCTCTACAGTCATGTGATCGACACAGATCTGTCTGATTTTCCATATTCCATCCTGATTGGCTGATATTGGCTTTCAAAGTTTGTAAGATTGGTCCATTTTGGACAAAATGCCTCAAATCACAAACGCAGAGTGCAATTAACATGAAATCGCACACACACGTTCCCACTAGGCCGAGGAAGAAATGCCACTTCAAATGTTTGAAATCAGCCTCATGGTGGCGCTATAACAGGCCAATTTGTGGTTTTACCTATAACTCCACCGATCAGTTTAAAACTTTGTAAGCGCACTCCCGATAGGCCAAGGAAAAACCCTTTCCTTACATTTTTCACATCAGCCTTTTATAGCGCCACCAGGAGGCCTACTTATGTAAGACACATTTTTGGATATTACTCCAGATTTTACCCCAAAATTAACACAAATCAGTACACAGTATCTCCACAGTCATATGATCAAGACGGATCTGTCCCATATTAAATATTCCATCCTGATTGGCTAAGATTGGCCTCCAAACTTTGCAGGATTGACCCGTTTCGAACAAAATGCCTTAAATCAAACACAGCGTGCAATTGTAATGAAATTGCGTATGCACATTCGCTAAAGGCCAAGGAAGAAATTACACTACAAAATGTTCAAATACGCCTCATGGTGGCGCCATGAAAGGTCTAAGATTGGTGAAGAACACATGCCACCCTTTTTACATTGGCCTATTATAGCACCACCAGGACGCGTGGCCTGGTGGAGACCTGTGCTCGGAAGAGCACTTCTTCTAGTTCACATTGCGGCCATCTTGGATCACATGACCACACATGGTGGCAGCCTGCATTACAAACCATTGTAAACAATGGAGCGATGGTCCCAAAATATGAGTTCTATTCAACCAATTTCTTTTGACAAAATTGACAAATGGGCAGATGATAACGTCAACATCCCAAAAAGGATTAAATAGGAGGGCTACTGAAACTGGATTGATTAAAGAACTCATTGGTTGAACAGAACTCATTTTGGGACCATTGCTCCATTGTTTACAGTGGATGTCCAAAAACACATTTTTGGACAGTACTTCTAACAATTTTGTCCAAAAATCACACAAATCGGTACACGGTATCTCTATAGTCCTTAAACGAAACAGGTCTTTCCGATTTTTCAAATTCCATCCTGACTGGCTTTTGCAAAAGTGCTCCCTTTTGAACGAAATGCCTCAAATCTTGAACACAGGGTGCGATCTAAGTGACATTTTGCACGCACATTCCCATTAGGCAGAGGAAGAAATGTCTGTAAAAATGTTGAAATTAGCCTCATGGTGGCGCTATAACAGGCCGATTTCTGTTTTTACAAATAATTCCTCCGATCAGTGGAAACTTTGTATGCGCACTCCCAAGAGCCCAAAAAAAAACCTTTGCCCTTCATTTTCACATCTTTTTAAAGTGCCACCAGGATGCTGACTTTTGTAAAACAATTTTTTTTTTATTACTCCTTCAGATTTGTTCCAGAAATCACGGGAATCAGTACCGAGTATCGCTATAGGCTAGTGATCAAGAATGATCTTTCCGATAATTCATATTCCATCCTAGTTGGCTTAGATTGGCTTCTAAAGTTTGCAGGATTGGTCTGTTTTGAAAAAAAAAAAAGCCTCGTACATTCACGTACATTCCCAAAAGGTCAAGGAACAAATGCCACCCTTTTCACATTGGCCTGTTATAGCTCCACCAGCAGCTCAATTTGAGCAAAACACATCTTTGGAACAAAATGCCTCAAATCATGACAGGCCGCCGATGACATGGCACCCTTTTCACATTTGCCTATCACATTGGAGACCTGTGCTTGGAAGAGCGCTGCTCCTTTTTATTTATTTATGTATTGTTATTATTATTTACAATAAGTGCACTGTAACCACTTTATGAACAAAACATGTCTAACATGCCTAACCTCCTATTTACGTACATTTTGCATTTTGTTTTTACAGCATCAAGAAATGAGTCTCCAACCTCTGTCAAGTCACCATCAAAGTCCAGCTACTCGACCACCTTTGCCTCAAATTCCTCAAGCTCTTCGTCTTCAAGCGATGGCAGGAGGAGGAAGAAGTTGTACATAAACTGGAATGACATTACATAAGCTGCAAAGGAATCGCTAGCCCCAAAACATTACTACTTCTGTTTGTGCACAGCCTTAATTTAAGAATGAATTACCTCCTTTTATTTACCTAAAGTGAAAAGAAAGATAAATGTTTTACCGACATGTTCCCACTTTGCAACATGTAGCTGAAAATGCCTATTTAAGGTGTTAATGAATGCCTAATTAACGATTTGTTGATGTTAATAATACACTTTCAATGTCAATAAGACACTTTATTAGGGATTTGTTGATGTTAATAAGACATGTTCCCACTTTACAACAGGTACCCACAAAATGCCTATTTAACGTGTTAATGAATTCCTAATTAACGATTTATTGAGGTTAATAATACACATTCAATGTTAATAAGACACTTTATTAAGGATGTGTTGATGTTCATAAGACATGTTCCCACTTTACAACAGGTACCCACAAAATGCCTAATTAACATGTTATTGAATGACTAATTAACGATTTATTGATGTTAATAATACACGTTCAATGTTAATAAGACACTTTATTAAGGATTTGTTGATGTTCATAAGACATGTTCCCACTTTACAACAGGTACCCACAGAATGCCTAATTAACATGTTATTGAATGACTAATTAACGATTTGTTGATGTTAATAAGACACGTTCAATGTTAATAAGACATGTTATTAGGGATTTGTTGATGTTAATACGACCGACGTGTTCCCACTTAACAGGTACCCACAAAATGTAATTGCTAATAGATGCCTAATTAACGATTTGTTGAAGTATATAAAACAGTTTCAACATTAATAACACACTTTATTAAGGATTTGTTGATGTTTATAAGACATGTTCCCACTTTACAACAGGTACCCACAAAATGCCTAATTAACGTGTTAATGAATGCTCAATAAAGAATGTAATATTGTTAATAATGCACTGTCTCAATGGTAATAAGAAATCTATTTAGGACTTGTTATTGTTTATACGATATTATTCCACTTTTAACAGTTGTTAATTAAGTATCTAATTAACAATGTATATATTGTTATATAGTATTCATAATGCATTTATAAATATTTATTATGATATAACAAGTATCTTATTAGTAGATTATTAATTGTTAATTAAGTATCTTATGAATAGTTGATACAATATTGGTAGTAATTAAGATGGTTTATTAACCTGTATTAAAATATAATAGGGTTTATTGGTTAATTATAAGTTGTTAATTAACTGTTAGTAAGGTACCTTTTCATGTAGTTTGTTAAGTGTTAATTAAGGTTATTTGACTTTCTTATTATTCATTTATTAACATGTATAAACATAATAAGGTTTATAGATGACTTATACATTATTTATTAATGTATAATTAAGCATTGTATAAATGTTTAATTAAGTTGTTAAAACATTCTTATTAATCTTTTATTAAGCTGTAGTAAGTATATATTAAGGTTTATAACTATCTTATAAGTAGTTTATTAACGTTTATAAGATTCATATTATATAGTTTATTATGTGTTTATTAAGGTTTAATAACGTTCTTATTAGAGTTAATAACAAGTTAATAAGTATGTTATTAACTGTTAATAAGTGTTTATTAATGGCACCTTATTATAAAGTGCTACCTGGAGGGGTACATTAAACAGATTTTTCAGATTTCATTATGATTGGCTTTCAAAGTTTGGGGGAGGGGCCCATTTTGCACAAAATACCACAAATAATGAGCACACCATCCGATTGCTGTGAAAACTTTGCACACATACCAAGGAAGAATCTCCGGCCTAAATTCTTCACATCTGCCTCATGGCGCTTGAACAGCCCACTTCATGTTTTGGCCAATAACTAGCGCAGCTTTCTAGTTGATATATGCAAGTAAGAAGCATCTTATTTATTGAATTGATATTGCTTAGCCATTTGACATTTTCCTTTTCATATGATTATCTTTTAACTGCAATTCATGGAAGCTTCTCTGGAAAAGAAGGTCATTCTTTGTGAAATGTGTTACAGTATGTGACAGTAAACTTGAAAGTGAAGTTGACATGCGGCACTTTCAATTCAGACCTTTCAGACTTGAGAGTAGAGAAATGGTCCAAGTACAAAACTTGTATTACTAATCCTGCTAACCTTATAAATTAAAATATAACATTAACATTGGTGAGAGTCAGACCATAGATGTATTGTCAGCTTATTGCAGAACAATTGAGTACAGTACATTAGTTGGTTGTGAAGTGTGTCTTTCATTGCAGTTACTTGATGCTGGGGTCAGTTCTCACCTCAAGATACCATGAGGTTTCTAAAGACAGTGTGATCCTACACATTATGATGTTGGTACCTGGTAAGGAGAGTGCTTTATATTTACAGTGTGTTCACCAACAAAATATTGAAGGAAATATCATATCATATCATGATATGACATGATATGAATGAGCAGAAGTTCAGATTTATTATCTCATGAAATAAAAAGGAATAATCTGAAGATTGACAATTTTTGTTGACAGCTGTTGATTTATGTATATTACAGGTGTTTGTAGTGGGCTGTATGGAGTGACATTCACCAATCCATCTCTATGTGTCATGAGAGGATCATCAGTAGATATTGGTTGTTCATATGATTACCCAGAAGGTCACACTGTCAGTACTACAATCTGGTACAAGAACAAGAACTTTCTTCTGTCTGACACTCAATCTGATCAAGATCGCATTCAATACTTTGGTAATGAACTCCATGATTGTACCCTGAGGATCAATAACACAGAAGACAGTGATAAGGGAGATTATTCCTTCAGGTTTTGGACAACACATGATGCATTTAGTAGTCAAATTGTATCTTTGTCTGTAACAGGTAAACAAGAGTACCCTTTTAACCTTTTAAGTAATCAAAGTAAATTATTTCCTGTCAATCTCGCCAACTGACGTCCACGTTGTTTTTATTCTTCTGATCAGAACTGTCTGAACAGGTAACTCCTCCCACTGTGTCAGAGGGGACATGGGTGTCACTCACCTGTCAATCATCTTGTGAACCAAGACCCAACATTGTCTGGTTTAAAGATGGACAACGAGTATCCAACCCAGAATTCCAGGCCAGAATAGAGGATACTGGGAGTTACCAGTGTGCTGTTGAAGGACAAGAGACATGGAAGTCTGAAGCTGTGATGTTGAATCTGCAGTGTGAGTTTATATGAGCTAATTTATTTAATCCATTCAGCATCACATTCAAAGAAGAAGCATTTAAATTAAATCTGCAAGCAGCGATGATCGTTCCCACTCCTCATACCTTTATCCACATCAGGATGCATATCCACCATGCTGTTTCCGCAGGGGAACATGCTCATAGTGGAAAACCAAATGTGACAAAATCTATGATACATGTTGCCAGTGGGTGGTGTTATGACTTTAAGTAAACATTGACACCTAAATAATTTCAGGAGACGATCACTTGGGTTAAGATATACTTTATTGACCAGAATGAAGGCAGAAGCAAGCATCACACAGCATGGCATATTGAGCACCCTACTATAGAGACAGCATAGAATCTAAGCCTATATCTAAGCGCATAGTATTGGCAGCCTACCTTAGCTCTACTATAAGACAGCATAGAATCTATAGCCTAAGTTAGCATGGTTTGGCATGGGGTTCTGCCTCGGGCCATGGCTCGCTGAACCCACGATCCTCATGTTACCATGAGCATCGAGGGCATAATCTAATTACAGCGAGCCCTGGCCCGATACCCCCCGAGGGGGATCTAAGGCAGAACCTGAAGGTGGCGCTGGGGTGGTGGCGGGGCAGTGCTATGCAACAAGACTGAGTCCCACCATCTGACTTCCCTAAGAACTATGGGTAAGGGGGGGGGCAGGACCTAGTGACCCACCCCCCTCCGCGCGCGCGCTCCCTTGGGACCGCCCCCTGAACTAGCTTTGATCCTTACGAATCGTCGCACTATTTCAGGAGACGATCACTTGGGTTAAGATATACTTTATTGACCAGAATGAAGGCAGAAGCAAGCATCACACAGCATGGCATATTGAGCACCCTACTATAGAGACAGCATAGAATCTAAGCCTATATCTAAGCGCATAGTATTGGCAGCCTACCTTAGCTCTACTATAAGACAGCATAGAATCTATAGCCTAAGTTAGCATGGTTTGGCATGGGGTTCTGCCTCGGGCCATGGCTCGCTGAACCCACGATCCTCATGTTACCATGAGCATCGAGGGCATAATCTAATTACAGCGAGCCCTGGCCCGATACCCCCCAAAACTACAAACCCCCAAAGCACGCCAAAATCTCAGAATCCCATGCCAGTGCTAGCCAACTGCGAGGAAGGCAGCTCTGCTGTGACTCTAGCGATTAAGTTATCATTACTGCGGGGCAAACTATGAACTGCCTTTCCTGCTAACGCAAAATAATAATTAAGCATATTAGCATCTGGCAGGGCGAATATTACTAAGGCAAAATACTAAGCAATGATATTGGCAGCTTGCCAAAAACGCTATAAGTACTGCTAAAGCAATTTAATAATTAAGAATGTTAGCAGCTGGCAGACCGAAACAACGGTGAGGAAGGTGGTACTGCTGACTATAACGATATACTGCAATCTGACTGAAGCCATACTAAAACACCCTAGAGAAAAGCGGGAGCAGCAACATGGACGTATATATATATAGACAGCAGAACCAGAAGCAGCGATGAAACCTTTAATTCATATAACTACAGCGCCATACAGCTTCACATCCTACCTAACTAACACCCCAGCAACCACCTAGCTTTTGCATGATAGGGGCGCGTGCCCCGAGTAACGCACCAGAAGCAGCAAATAAAACATGCAACCTATCAGGGGCGCGTGCCCCGAGTAACGCAGCAGAAGCAGCAAAATGAACCCTATGGAACAACCCTGTTAATAGTGCCTGCAGCACTATTAGCATCAGCAGCAGAAGCGTTAACTGAAACGCGTCCAACTCCAGCTTGGAACCATTACGCTTCGGTCAGTCCTGTGTTGTGTGTGCTTGATAGCTTGGCGTGCAGGATCTTGAGTTAGCTGAGGGCACCAGAAGTGCTGGTGGTGTGGCTGCTCCGATCCGGAGAGAATGCAGAGTGAAGAGGGGCGGGCCGCAAATCTGGCAGCTCTCTCCGGGGGTCGTGAGACGAGGACGTCGGGCAGACAGCCCGGTGTTCAGCATGGACATGAAAGGACAGAAGGGAGAGTTAGTTCTGCGACTGACACTGGTGTACCTTCCCTGCTTAAACTGCGAGCTGCAATCTTCAGAGGCCATGTGCTAGTCGCATCTTAAGCCTGGCCTTGGTGACCGCATGTGCTTGCCGCAGAAATTACCATCTTAGCTTTAGCTGACCATAACAAGGAAACCACGCCTAAGGTCGCTGACTTTTAGGATCACAGAGAACATTTTCGCAGCCCACGGAGCGCTCTGCTGCAGAGTCTGCTGCTGCACATATGAGAATCTCCACGAGATACCCGTCTTGACCTTTAAAGGCAAGCTATGCAAGCCTAGAGAGCGGCTAAAGCCCAACATTCAGTACAAGTAAGTCGCTGCTATGTAACTATGGTTGCCTATTATTAGCAAGCTTAGAGAGCGGCTGAACGCTCACAGAATCGAACAAGCAAATGCGTTGCTATTTACCTGCTAGAGTGTGGCTCCTCAGGGCATCTGGGAAAGCTGCAGCTGGCGAGAGGAAAGGAGTTCCCACCGCTGGTGCTGGAACTGCAGCTTCCCATGTTCCCTTGCGACCTGGCGGTGGCGACGACGGTCGCAGCCTGACAGCGCCTCCGGAAGATGGGCCGGCACCACAGGCTTCCAGCACGACGCAGCGCTGGATCATGCTCATGGTAGCAGCAGTAATAGCATTAACTGATGCTGTAGCGGGCGAGCGGGCAGCCGGACTGGAGGGCCGACAGGCAGGTGGGAAGGCAGGCGGGCGGGAAGGCAGGCGGCGGCGGGCTGGCGGTAGGCCACTTCCGTCTGCTGAATATGGCGCGTGCAGGCGGGCAGGCGGGCAGGCATGCGGGCGGGAGGGCGGGCGGGCAGGCTGGCAGGCTGGCAGCTCATGGTAGCGGCAGAAGTAGCGGAAGCTGTAGTAGCAATGCCCTCTCCAGTGCTAACCGACTCCTGACTGGTCTCATGGAATTATGCAGTAGTGGACGAAACTATAAAGATAAACATGTTAGCAGAAAACACTCAGCCGCTGCAGCGCGACGCTGCAATGATGGCATGCTGTAGCAGCCGCTATGCAGCGGCTCCGGCAAGAAGCTGAAAGGACAAACATGATGTTAGCAGCAACATGTAGCAGCCGTGGCCCGAAGCTATAAAGAAAAACGCGATTTAGTGGAACATGTAGCAGCTTTAGCATAAAGCTGCCATTTAGCCTAAAGCTGCCATGATAACCTGATGACGTAGCAGTGGGCCTGCAGCCACTCCGGCTTGGAGCTGAAATAATAAACAGAATGTTAGCAACCAACAAGTATTCGCTTTGGCGTGAGCTGCAGCAACAGACATGTAGCACTTTAGCCTGAGCTGAAAAGAAAGCATGGCGTTAGCAGCCTTTATCCTGGAGCTGCAATGGTGAACATGATGCAACAGTCCTGTAGCCGCTTTAATGTGATTGTAAAGATAAACAACTCGTCATTTTTCACTAGCAGTAGCCTTAGCTGTAATTATTAGCTCGAGTGCCGCAGCTACGGAAACACCACAAGGGCATACAGTGCGATACGCAGTGACCCAGAACTATAACCTTAGATTGAAACAATACGGCAGCTCGATAGAGGATAGTATCCAATGACTTCAACGCTGCCACACTCGACGCCGCCCTGATGCCAACAGACACGCGGCAGTTTCTGGCCCGAGCTGCAAACATAAACAGATGTTAGCGTTTTCACCAGAGTAGCATCGGCAACCATCATCAGCTGCTATGCCAGCAGGCAGCCGCAGCTTGGGCAAAGCTAGCATTAACCGAGACCAGGCAAAATCCTCATGAACAGCAAACGAAGCCTGTATGCTAAGCTTGTACAGTGGGCACAAGCGAAGCATAGACATTGATAATACATGCGCATCCCTGCCCTATTGAACTGCGCGTGCACATAAAATAATATAATAACGAAAAAGAATCGTAACGGACCAGGTGACATGGAGGTTAAATGCTAGAGAGCCACATTACCCATGTGCTCAGAATGCGCAGACCGTGCGCCACCCTTCGCTTTGTGACGTTACCCTCTGCTAGCCTGTATGCTAGGTAGCTGCTGACCACGGACACACGCAACCCCCAAGGAATAGGCAGCTTGAAGAGTCATTACGGAACGTTAGCAACCTCTTTAGCTACATGAGTTCTGAGTTGCAAGCTAGCCGACCATCAACAGACAGCTCGTGGCTGGAATGAACGATGGCTCCTACCGTAGCAGAAGAGAATATTTAGCTGGAGCTACCGAGCATATAGAGAAGACTACGATTCCCTGCATGCACTAGCGAGTTCAACTGGTGACGTCCGGACAGACAGCACGACTTGCGTTAGCGGAAGCAAAACATTGTTTGCACGTAAACTGTGGCACCTATGAGCTTGCGGGTTTCCTCCTCTCAGGAGCCCACGCAGACAGACATCCTTTATAGGCTTCTCAAAGAGAGGCGATTACTGTATTTAATAATTCGTCCCGCGAGGGCTTCTACGCCACGGTAACTGGCAGCAGCCCTACTGTGGTCCAAGAAGCGACAGAAACCATTTAGCTGCTATGGTATAGCAACTAGCACCTCATAAGCAGCAGCTGTTAAGACGGCCAGACAGTGCAAAAAGAGGAAAACATACACATAACCCGAGGCGAGGCAGAAGCAATATAGCCCCATACTAACTAGATTAAGCATGCTGCGAGCGAAGCTTGAATCGAAAGCTTCCTCCTGGCCTGACGTGACTAGTAATTCATACGAGTCTTGCTACTAGCACGACGCCGAGGCTTGGCATGATAGAGAACTACATTTCCCACACGCAGCGCTTAGTATTCGCTGCCGAACGTCATGCCGTAAATCACCGCTTGACGTGACTCGGCTAGCTCAGAGCTAGGTGAACGCTGCCGTTTACAGACACCTGCAACCTACAAACTGAATCCTCCTAGCGTGATTCATTACTTGCTACGGGGCCATGTTTTCACGCGGGCCGCCGCCTATGCCTTGACATGGCTAGCACATTGATTTACCAGCTAACAGCATCCTTACCGAAATAGCCGGCTAGCAATAGCCACCTAGCTCCTAGCTGACTGTACATTAACCCTGTTGTTCCGCGCTAGCCGATACGGCCCGCGCCGTTGCAAAGTACTGACATTGTTATCGACAAACCCAACAACTGAGATTACTTTAACTCATGGTAGCCCAGTAAAGGCCCACCAGGGCACGAAATAAGTTAGCATTTAGCCCGTAGCCACAGCCAACTCCTATGATACTGAGTTTACCTTTAGCAACTTTAGCAAGCCTGTAGCACCTTTGAAATAGCTTTAGCAACAAACAACTGAAAGTACAGAAATCAGCTAGGCACCAGCAACGATAGCAAGAAATCTGAACCTTGAAACAGCAGTTTAGAATTCAGCGATTACCAGAATAACAATCTCAAACTTCCCATACAACCTGGCCAAGAACACAGCTTCTTAGTTTGGCAGCTAAGAACATGAATTGAGCGATAGTAAAATAGCAGAAACAGCCAGAAATACTCAGCCAAGTTAGGCACCCTCTCCAAGCGGTGGGCAACAGCACAGCTACCTGCAAGCAACAAGTGTGGCACTTGTGTGTGTACTGCAGCGTGGTAGCAGCAGCAGTGCTATGCAACAAGACTGAGTCCCACCATCTGACTTCCCTAAGAACTATGGGTAAGGGGGGGGGCAGGACCTATTGACCCACCCCCCTCCGCGCGCGCGCTCCCTTGGGACCGCCCCCTGAACTAGCTTTGATCCTTACGAATCGTCGCACTATATGTTCAGACATGACTCATATTTTACTCATATATTTATTACCCCAACAGAAGGTCCCCAAGAATGTTGTGTTGTCACTTGTCAGTGAGTCCACCAGGAGATGTTGTCAAAGGAAGCTCAGTCACTTTGACCTGCAGCAGCAGTGGTTCAAATCCACCAATTCAGAGCTACATCCTTCTCAAAAACAACACTGAAGTGACACAGGGGAAGACCATGATCATCTCTAACATCCAACCCAGTGACCGTGGAAGATACTTCTGTCAGGCAAAGAATTACCTTACCACAGTCACTTCACCTGCAGTCACTCTCCATGTTCTCTGTGAGGATCAAATTATATCGTGTTATTTGTTTTATTATTTTTGACCAATGCTGTATGTAACGGTGTGCACTACCTATTCAAAAGCATTAATTATTGTTATTGTCCATACCATTTTGTAACCTATAGTTTGTAAACACAGAAAATAATTTCACTTATTTTAGTCAGTCAATCTGTATTCCTCCACAGACCCTCCAGAAATTCCCTTAGTATCAGTGAATCCAGCAGGAGAAGTAGTTGAGGGCATCAATGTGACTCTGACCTGCAGCAGTGATGCTAACCCACCAGTACACAACTACACCTGGTACCAGAGGACTGGGCCTCCTGGTTCTAGCTCCCTGGTCCAGGTAGGGTCAGGACAGGTGCTGCTTCTGGCCTCTCTGCAGCCCTCCCACACTGGACTGTACTTCTGTCACACCAGGAACTCACTGGGAGAAAACAACTCTACTGAGGTGATGCTGCACAGTGGTGGAAAAGGTAGGCCTACTTAGATTTTTTTTACATAGTAAAGATTACTTGAGTAATAGTATGTAAGTAATAGAATCAAAATTGCACTTAAGTACAGTAATTGAGGACATAGCCTACTTATAGTTACTTTACACCACTGATAGACAGAGTTGACAGAGGAAGATGTTGGAAGGAATGTAAATAAATTGTAAAATCGTGTTGTAGATGTAGTTTTAGATTTAGTCATCTAATAATATGTAAAGCACCAGTACAAACACGCTGAAAACCAATCAAATGTTGATTGATTTCCTTCTCGGTTAGTTGCGACCGTCAGGGAGCAGTTTACTATGAAAACCTCCACCGTCCGTCCGTCCGTCCGTCCGTCCGTCCGTCCGTCCGTCACACGTCACACGTCACACCTTTGTTTGTGTACGGTGTGATGTCATATATCTTCAGTATGACATCACACCACATGTGTACACAAACCTTTGTGTACGTTGCTGTGGCAACAGTCTGTTGTTGCTGGTCTGTTAGTGTACGTTAGCAACCACCTTAGCAACCATGGTTTTACCCTAGCAACCAACTGTTTACCCTAGCAACCAACTGTTTACCATAGCAACCATGTTTTTTTACCCTAGCAACCAACTGGGCATAAAAGGGATTCTGTTAGGGATCTCCATATATGGGCATAAAAGGGATTCTGTTAGGGATCTCCATATATGGGCATAAAAGGGATTCTGTTAGGGATCTCCATATATGGGCATAAAAGGGATTCTGTTAGGGATCTCCATATATGGGCATAAAAGGGATTCTGTTAGCTGTTAGTGATCTCCATATATGGGCATAAAAGGGATGCTGTTAGGGATCTCCATATATGGGCATAAAAGGGATTCTGTTAGGGATCTCCATATATGGGCATGAAAGGGATTCTGTTAGGGATCTCCATATATGGGCATAAAAGGGATTGTATCCCAGATGATGCCCTGTTAGGAGATCCACACTAACAGAATCCATATATGGTCCTACCGACAGCTGCTTCCAGAGGATCAACAACAACAAAAAGCAGCAAGAACACAAAGCCATTGACAAGGCCCTGCAGAAAATGCATGACACGCTGCTGCGCCACACTCAGCACCCCTAAAAACCAGTACTTGGGATTTGTTGATGTAAATGTTCACATAGAGTGTAATAATTGGTAAAACAAACTTTTGGCCTATTTGTGGAGATAAGCGACCAGCGGTCGCTTATCTCCCGATTAGGGAGTCTTACTGGTAATTGCGACCGTCAGGGAGCAGTTTACTATGAAAACCTCCACCGGCCGTCCGTCCGTCCGTCCGTCACACGTCACACGTCACACCTTTGTTTGTGTACGGTGTGATGTCATATATCTTCAGTATGACATCACACCACATGTGTACACAAACCTTTGTGTACGTTGCTGTGGCAACAGTCTGTTGTTGCTGGTCTGTTAGTGTACGTTAGCAACCACCTTAGCAACCATGGTTTTACCCTAGCAACCAACTGTTTACCCTAGCAACCAACTGTTTACCCTAGCAACCATGTTTTTTTACCCTAGCAACCAACTGGGCATAAAAGGGATTCTGTTAGGGATCTCCATATATGGGCATAAAAGGGATTCTGTTAGGGATCTCCATATATGGGCATAAAAGGGATTCTGTTAGGGATCTCCATATATGGGCATAAAAGGGATTCTGTTAGGGATCTCCATATATGGGCATAAAAGGGATTCTGTTAGCTGTTAGTGATCTCCATATATGGGCATAAAATGGATGCTGTTAGGGATCTCCATATATGGGCATAAAAGGGATTCTGTTAGGGATCTCCATATATGGGCATGAAAGGGATTATGTTAGGGATCTCCATATATGGGCATAAAAGGGATTGTATCCCAGATGATGCCCTGTTAGGAGATCCACACTAACAGAATCCATATATGGTCCTACCGACAGCTGCTATAAGCCAACCCTGGCGATAAGGTCTGAGTCGAAGAAATGCAACAACAACAAAAAGCAGCAAGAACACAAAGCCATTGACAAGGCCCTGCAGAAAATGCATGACACGCTGCTGCGCCACACTCAGCACCCCTAAAAACCAGTACTTGGGATTTGTTGATGTAAATGTTCACATAGAGTGTAATAATTGGTAAAACAAACTTTTGGCCTATTTGTGGAGATAAGCGACCAACGGTCGCTTATCTCCCGATTAGGGAGTCTTACTGGTTAATGTTAAATATGTGTCATTTTGCAGCAGGTCATCTGATCATTCTTCGTGTTAGTATTGGAGTCAAGTTGTTGGCAGTGCTGCTGCTTCCTTTGGTTATGTGGTGGACATGGTGAGTTTCCTGTCATCATGACTCACACATTACAATGACAGTCTAAATGCCGTACTCTTGAATTATATCCTGTTCCTGTCAGTATATGCAACACATTTTCTCAAACTTAAAACAATTGTTTTAAAATAACATTGTCTTGTCTTTAAAGGAAACAATATTCTGACATGGATAAAGAAGTGAGGAGAGCTACATTATTTTAATTGATTCTATCTATACTGATGATGCATTTTATACATTGTGATTTATTGATGATTATGAATATGATTGACTGTGTTTCAGGAGGACAGTCCAGATTATGTGAACATTAGTGGAAGTGTTGGTCGTAGACGAGGCTTCATCTCCTCTGCTGATCAGGACACCAGGGTAGAAGAGGAAAGCAACATGTAAAGAAAGACAGAAGCATGAAGACTTTCCTTTACATTTACAATAGACCAGGTGCTGATCAGTGTCTGCTGCCTGGACACTGAAATACAGCTTGACCTGAGATCAGCTTGCTTGTTAGTAGAATAGCAGAACTAATAGAAAACGTACAATGTCATTCTGTATGATGAAACTGTATTAAAGAGCGAGGCTCCCAGGGTCATCACACCCATGCTGACCAGAGAGGAGAGATGAAGATTAACAGTTTTTTGTCAGAGAGGAGAGATCGTAGTTTGAGAGAAAAAGGAAGTGCAGATACCGGTACATCTCACACACACAGCTTGTAGCACACGCACGCACGCACGCACTCACGCACGCACACACACACACAAGGAATCAGCAGTGGAATTGTGTCTGAAACAGATACATTAAATAATGCGGTAAAGATGTTATGGTGGCGTTGGGAATAGAAAGGGGGAGAAACCCAGAACTAGGGTGGATATACTGCACTATAAAAAATACCAGTAAGACTCCCTAATCGGGAGATAAGCGACCGTAGGTCACTTATCTCCACAAATAGGGCAAAAATGTGTTTTGCCAAAATCTTCCTGATCCATGTTGATGACATGAGTGTAGACATACTGTGTAGTGATCTTCGTGATTTTAGGGCAAAATCTGTAGGAGCCGTGTCCAAAAATGTGTTTTTAAAAATCGGCCTGGAGGTGGCGCTATATGGCTAGATTCATGTTGATGGGATGAGTGTAGACATACTGTGTACCGATTTGCGTGATTTTAGGGCAAAAATTGTAGGAGCAGTGTCTATTATAGGAAATACAGGCTATCTTCTATAATTTCCTTGGGTGTCTTTTAGCTGCTCTGTTGTTTTTATTTTGTTCCTGTCATGCCTGATAAAAGTGAAAGGTAAATTATCTTTAAAGGACAACTTTAGTTTTTTACAACAAGGGTTCATATTTTAGATTGTTGCGACCGTAGGTCGCATTTACTACCAAAACCTCCACCGGCTGTCTGTCTGTCTGTCAGTGAGTGAGTCCGTCACACTTTTGCCCTGCTCATATCTCCACAACCGTTGCCCCCATCCATGCCAATTTTTGCACACACACTCCTTGACTGCCAAACTACAACCTCCAAGGACCCCCGGAGCCCCGGGACCCCCAGATGTAAAAAATGACCAAATGTGCTCACACGTCACACGTCACACTTTTTCCCTGCTTATATCTCCCCACCCGTTGACCCGATCCATGCCAGATTTTACACACACACTCCTTGCCTGCCAAACTACAACCTCCAAGGACCCCCGGAGCCCCAGGGACCTGGGGGACCCCCAGATGTAAAAAATGACCAAATGTGCAAAAATGACCAAATGACCACCCCAACGGGGCTGCTCACGGGGAATTCCCGGGGACCACCGACTCCTGGTGCTCCAGAACGGATGGAAAAGTGGTGGCGCCCCCAGTGGAGGACCCCCTGCCACTGCAGCGCACATAAAATGCCGTAACTCGGGCTAGGAGCGTCCGGGAGAGCCGGGGCCGGTACCTATTCGTCCGCCAAGGCAACGCGGAGACCCCACCCCTCATTTCTCACATGGCCCTATTCTAGCGCCACCTTCAGGCCGATTTTTAAACACATTTTTGGACACTGCTCCTACAGTTTTTGCCCAAAAATCACAAATATCACTACACAGCATGTCTACACTCATGTCATCAACATGGATCAGGAAGATTTTGAAAAAACAAATTTTTGCCCTATTTGTGGAGATAAGCCACCTACGGTCGCTTATCTCCCGATTAGGGAGTCTTACTGGTAATTAAAGAATATAAAAGATGAGTGTTAAAATTATTTAATTTACTTCTTTCTATTGTTTTAGAGATTCTTATTTCAGTGGTTGGGGGATGCGTACAAGTGGCTAAATATGTAATTTTACACAGAATAAGCCCATTTCCAAGATACAACGCGACCTTTCATGGTTGGATGTGACTTATGGGGGCTAGAAGTGTTACTGTAAATAGCAATAAAGAAACTGCTGGCTTATTGTGTCTAAAAAGACATATTCAGCCACTTGTACGCATGCCCCCATGCATACGCATGCCCCACATTTTAGCACGGTAAACGCGATAAAACAATAGAACGAAGCAAATGAAAACATTTTAACACTCACTTTTTCTTTTCTCTAATTACAATCTAAAATATGAACCCTTGTTGTAAAAAAACAAAGTTGTCCTTTAAAGTGCTGTGATAACATTTCTAGAGGCAGAGGTCAACTAGCTCAGCTGTTATAGTTTATAGTTATAGCTGTCTACTCTGATTCCCTCCAAAATGTGGCAATATATATTTGTATATATTTGTTTTATTTCTGTAATAGTTCAACATGTGTCGATTAGCTTTTACTCATGTATTCAATGGATATCACCTGCTAAGCTAAAGTGCCTGCAATAAAATCATATCTAAAATTCCAATTCTGATTTTGTCACTATTTATCCACATCATGGATTGATTTCAGTTCTATGGTGAATGATTGTAACTCCTGCAGAACAGTAAAAATATTACAGTAGGTTATGCATGCTTGACACTGTGAAAGGTTGGCTCGCTCTATAGCCATAAATCTACATTTCCTTGTGGTAAAAGTGTACTCATTGATGTGCTGACAAGCACAACTACTAATATGTCATTAGAGTTGTAGGCTTACTACAGCTAACTAAATAGTATCTTTCTATAGTTCAAAGGGGGGTGTATTTAGAAAGGAAGACGTCAGCATTTATAGCGAGAGGTCAGAGGAGTCATATAGCAGCTTAATATGCATTTACTGAAGTGTGATATGATCTGCCTAAACACTGGCCCCTATAGGAGGGGAACTAGCACACCGGATTGTCTGTGTGTGGATATTGTATTTAGTAAAAGTTAGATTAACAAGTAAACAGTGTACAGTATGCATGATATACTTTCAGTAAAGTAAAACATTTTTATGGTTACATGAAGTATATCTGTCAGAATGGAGTAAACAGTTTGTATGGTTAAATGCAGTACACACTGTCAGTATACAGTTTTGACCTCTGTATTCGGAAACAAGTGTGCATTAAGTTATGTTTTTTTATTATGTTGTAACTTTTGTACTGCCGCTATCTTGGGCAGGGCTCCCTCAAAAAATAAATAATAATAATAATAAAGTTTGGCATGCTCAACTCAAAGGTATTCATTCAGAGTAAGTATTAGTGACACTATTAACAATGCACAGCAGCAGATTCTCACGGTTTCTGAGGCATGCGGGTGGGTGTGAGAGGTGTGAAGTGTTTTTAGGATATGCAACACCTCTATTTCATGCAAGCGATGTCTGTAAATGTGAACCTGCTAGTTTATGTTGATAGGCTTTTTGATGGGTTAATCAGAGCACCTTCCCTCTCAAAAGTGTATGCAAAGCCCTGGCATCTATTGGAGCATCAGCAGGGGTCATCAATATGTCCATACACAGACACATGTGTCCATGGCAAAGACTTGGTCTTGTAGATTTTCTGTTTTATACAACATCATAATACCTAATTACTTAATGTAATTGGGGACTGAATGTATCCAGGTTTTCTTATTATGGCAAATTAGGAGTCCACTAGTACTATAGTGGCTTTCAAAGATTTTATTTGCAAGGACTCCCATAACTGAGAGTGTACAAATGTACACTGTGTACACTCTCAGAGTTACAGACCTGTTATGGTCATTCAGGGCTATCTCTTTGTGTTTCTAATAATATTATGGTCAGCTAATCTTCTATGTTCGTGGCAAAACATTTTCTTTTACAAAAATGTCCATCACAAGCCAACATGGTGATGATCACTGAGCATCAGGGTATCTTGGTGGTATTGCCTCCTACCTACCAGGTTTAGTATTTATATGTATGCCAGTAAGACTCCCTAATCGGCAATTGTAGCCAATCAGGAGGGAATATGGGAAATGGGACAGATCCATGTTGATGACCTGACTTTAGAGATACTGTACCGCTTTGTGTGATTTTAGGCCAAAATCTGCAGTGTTCAAAAATGTGTTTTGCAAAAATCGGCCTGATGGTGGCGCTAGAAGAGAAATCAAGGATTAATGGATGGATGGATGGATGGATGGATGGATGGATGGATGGATGGATGGATGGATGGATGGATGGATGGATGGATGGATAGATAGATAGATAGATAGATAGATAGATAGATAGATAGATAGATAGATAGATAGATAGATAGATAGATACCGGTAGATTTAAAACAACAGCGTTGAACCAAAGTGCAGCAACTCTCACCGAAAGCCAAGTATACATGACAGCATTTCTTTGACACACTAGTGGGCCGGCAGTGGCTGCTCTACCTCCCAAACCACAGTGTGCCCCACTAGTGTTTCAAAGAAATCATGCTATCATGTATTCTTGGCTTTTGATGAGAGGAAGAGGAAGTGCATATACGTACACTTCACACACACGGGGGCCTGTAGTTACCAGTTCCCACACTTTGAGGAAGCAGCAGGGGAGTTGTGGGTGAAATACAGAAATTAAACTAGTAAGGGGCGAGGTCACGCCATGTCTTGGCCATCTGGCAAGTGATGTATCGGACCAGTTACCCATATATGGAGACCCTGGTACCCATATATGGAGATCCATGTACTTTATATGGAGATATGCTGTGAGAGCCCAAACATGCTGACTCAGTTATTGTTAGGTGAAATTCCTATACATCTATGACATCTGACATCATACTACTGTACATACAATCCCATGTTCTGTAGAACCAGCCACACAGATATGGGCTGTCTTGGCCATCTGTCTTGGCCATATATGGATTGGATTCTATTATTGTGGCATGTGGCCGATGTGGCCTCCATATATGGGCATTCCCATATGAAGTCCTGTTAGATATGGGCTTAATATTGATGACATCAGGGAATTCCATATGGGCATAAAAGAGATTTTAGAGCGTGATGTCAGAGCAGGCAAACCCATTCTGTTAGAATGGTTCCCCTTACATCACAGTGATGTCAGAGCATGATGTCAGAGCGGAGAACCCATAGATTGTAAAAAAGTGTACACGTCCAGACGGAGACATGATGTGCTGTTTCACATACTAAACTGCGACCTTCGGTCGCAATAATGATGGTTAAGATGTAATGGTGGGGCAATGGGAATAGAAGAGAGAATCCCAGAGCTCAGGGAGAGACACCATCGATTGTGTTTGTTTTGGTGGAGCCAGAGTGTTTGAAATCATTGTAGTAGTCTAGAGTTACTGTGTATAGGGTGGATAGGTACAATGAAGATATTAGGAAATACGGATGCCTTAATTCCAACATCCTTCCAAGATATCAGCTCTCTTTTAGCTGCTCTGTCATTTTCATGGAAAAAAAGAAAGAAAGGTAAATCCTCTCGAAAGTGCTTTTATAACATTTCTACAGAGGCAGAGGTCTACAACTTTGCCTGTGCTAATGTGTCTTTAGAGTACATAGTATCTTGTCTAATGGAGGTGTATTTAGAAAGCAGGAAATGCATCAGTATGCAGTAAGCGAGAGGTCAGCTGAGTTCCACTCTTACTAGCTTTAATATAGCCTTAAATATTTAGTATTGTGATGCACTCTAACCCTATTGATGACCATGAAGGGTGTCCACCAGCCTCTAGCCTGGTTTAGGCTGGTCCGGTGCATCTCAGGAGTGGGACCAGATTATGTGGAAGGAAGGCACTGGCGCAAACATGGACTAGTTAAGCAAGCCTTTTTTTATTGTTTACAGGGTACACTAGGTGGTCCACATATACTGTAGCATGTTATTGTTATTGTATTGTGTAAGTGAGATTAACTAAACAGTGTGCAGTTAATGCAGTGTATAATGTCAGTATAGTAAACAGTTTGTATATATGGTTAAATGAGGTATATACTGTCCCTACACAGTACTGTCCTGCAGAAGTGGTTCTGCTGTCCTCCAATAGCTCACCCTACTGTAGGTGTAACACTGATACTGATATATAATAAAATAAAAGCTCAAAGATGTTCAAAGTAGTGTTTTTCTGGAGACTTTTGTAATGTATTTATTTAATACAATTGTTTAAATTTTTTCACTCAAAGGCATTCAGAGTAAGTATGCAACACGAGCATTGCACAGCAGCAGATTTTTGACACACACATACCTGTATGTGGGTGGGTGTGAGAAGTAGTCTATAGGACATGATGACGAGAGGAAACATCACATTCTAGTGGTTTTAACCTTGTATTCCTTTTAGTCTTGGTTGTGTGTTGTTGATCTGGTCATCAGATCAGTCTATATGACTGTTAATGTAGACGTATTGGACAGACAAGCTCTGGAGACAAGTGAGTATGTCTGAATTACCTTACTAACGTAGCAAGAATGATACGTGTCGTATATATTCATTGACAGGATTGTATCTTATGCTGATACTTAAGATAAGGTGGCATGAGCTCACTTCCACTTCAAACCATTCAGAGATGTGAGTTAAGAAGTGAAGTGATCTAAAAATAAAACTTTCAATGAAAATGTAAATGGAATTGTAACATTAACATTGGTGAGAGTATAGCCCAGTGTTCATTTTGTCGACTATAGACTAAGACTACAAGATTTTGATATTTTGTTGATAAGACTAGACTAGACTAAAACAATTACTAAAACTAAGACTATTATATATACAGCCATTAGACTTAGATTGGTAAGTTAACTGTGCAATGACATTAAAGCCAAATACATCTTTTATCTTTACATTTGAGAATGGCACTTATCTGTTCTTTTCAAATCTTGTTAGTTTTGCACAGAGAGTAGCAGCAGATCTGATTGATACTGTTACTATATTATTTGCAGAGCAGAGATTTTGTACCTGGCAGTGGCAGTACTGTGGCATACACTGGCATGTGTTTTGTTTATTCTTTTTTTTTTTTTTTGAGAACATGCGTTGGTTGTGAAGTGTGTCTTTCATTGCAGTTACTTGATACTGGGGCCAGTTTTCACCTGAAGATACCATGAGATTTCTAAAGACAAGTGTGATCCTGAACATTCTGATCTTGGTACCTGGTAAGGACAGTTTGAAATGCTTTCATATTCACAGTGTGTTCACCCTTATTACAAAATACTGCCAAACAGATATTTACCCAAACATGGTATTGTATTGTATTGTATTGATTTATTTATTGTCAACATACACAGAGCAAATAAAACGTCAAAAGGATAGACACAAGAAAGCTAAAAGCTTATTTCCATCATCCATCAGCATGGTGCCTCTGATTCTGATATTATCTAAAAATCAAAGCTACTTGCAAACAGAAATTTCTTATACAAATATTTAGGTCTTTAGTTAGATTCTGAAGTTTCTTTTAAGCTGTTGAAGTGAAGCAAAGAATTGTTTCAGATGAACGTATAGATCGATCAATTGTTTTGCTTTTCAAATAAGAAAATACAAAGCAGCTTCCTATCATTGATTATGGTGACATCATATATCAGAACACCTCTGAGACACATCTTCATTATACAATAATATTTGTACTCAGGTGTCCTTACCGCACACATCACACTAGGAGACATTTTCATTGGTTGCTTTTTGTTTTACATTTAGTTCTGTTCAAATCAATATATCCGCTAAGACTTATGCAACAAACCTTTTTTTATTGTGCCTTGAATTTAGAAAGACATTGGGAGACATTCGTTTAAGTTTAAAACACCTTCAGACTGGAACAATTTACCTACTTAGTCTTAGATTAATTTCTTCATTTCATGTCTTGAAAACTCCTTTGCTTGGCTGTCTCAATGTTCTTGCTTTTGATTCTTGTTTTATATAATTGGTTGTATTTTGATTTTGACTGCTTATTTTGACATATTTTTGTATTTTCCTGAAAACACCTTGTTGAATGTTAATTAATGTACCGGTATACAAAATTTGTATAAAAAAATGTGTACCTCAGTGTTTAATATTGAGGTACAGTAAATGTAAAGATATAAGATTTTATTTTCTGTTCGATTCTATTCCCAATTATGTAATCATATTGAGGAAAATATCTTTATATCTATTTGACATGTTATGTAATCAAAATCAACTTCAAATAGAAACAACAATCAAAATAAAATAAGGGCAGCAGATCAGAAATATCTCACATGATAAAAAAAAAACTAAATCTGAAGATTGAGCATTTTTGTTGACAATTTATGTATTTCTTATTTTACAGGTGTTTGTAGTGGTCAGTGGGGAGTGACCTTCACCAATCCATCTCTATGTGTCATGAGAGGATCATCAGTAGATATTGGTTGCTCATATGATTACCCAGAAGGTCACAATGTCACTGATACATACTGGTTCTTCTACTCAGCAGAGAGAACTCCATTTGTTCTCTCTGACCAACCTTCATATCAAGGTCGTATTGACTACATTGGTAATAAACACCATGATTGTGCCCTGAGGATCAATAACACACAAGACATTGATCAGAGAGATTATCGCTTCAGGTTTATCACAACAGGTGATAAGATGTCCAGTCATCCAGTATCTTTGTCTGTAACAGGTAAACAATATTACTTGTTTAACCTTTCATTGCGACCGTAGGTCGCATTTACTACCAAAACCTCCACAGGCTGTCCGTGGGTGAGTGAGTGAGTCAGTCACACTTTTGCCCTGCTCATATCTCCACAACCGTTGCCCCCATCCATGCCAAATTTTGCACACACACTCCTTACCTGCCAAACTACAACCTCCAAGGACCCCCGGAGCTCCAGGGACCCCCAGGTCCCTGGGGGACCCCAGGTATAAAAGAATGTCCGTCCGTGAGGCACACGTCACACGTCACACTTTTGCCCTGCTCATATCTCCACAACCGTTGCCCCCATCCATGCCACATTTTGCACACACACTCCTTACCTGCCAAACTACAACCTCCAAGGACCCCCGGAGCTTCAGGGACCCCCAGGTCCCTGGGCGACCCCCAGGTGTAAAAAATGTGCAAAAATGACCAAATGACCACCCCAACGGGGCTGCTCACGGGGAATTCCTGGGGACCACCCACTCCTGCTGCTCCAGAACGGATGCAAAAGTGGTGACGCCCCCAGTGGAGGACCCCCTCCACTGCAGCTCACATAAAATGCCGTAACTCGGCCTAGGAGCGTCCGGGAGAGCCGGGGCCGGTACCTATTCGTCTGCCAAGGCAACACGGAGACCCCACCCCTCATTTCTCACATGGCCCTCTTCTAGCGCCACCTTCAGGCCGATTTTTAAAACACATTTTTGGCCACTGCTCCTACAGTTTTGGCCCTAAAATCATGCAAACTGCTACACAGTATGTCTACACTCATCCCATCAACATGAATCTGTCCCATATAGCGCCACCTTCAGGCCGATTTTTAAAAACACATTTTTGGACACTGCTCCTACAGATTTTGCCCTAAAATCACGAAAATCACTACACAGTATGTCTACACTCATGTCATCAACATGGATCAGGAAGATTTTGGAAAAACACATTTTTGCCCTATTTGTGGAGATAAGTGACCTACGGTCGCTTATCTCCCGATTAGGGAGTCTTACTGGTGTAATCAAGGTCAAATCTCTCCTGTCAATCTCACCAACGTCCATATTGTTTTTATTCTTCTGATCAGAACTGTCTGTCCAGGTGACTCCTCCCACTGTGTCAGAGGGGACATGGGTGTCACTCACCTGTCAATCATCTTGTAAACCAACACCCAACATTGTCTGGTTTAATAATGAACAACGAGTATCCAACCCAAAATTCCAGGCCAGAATAGAGGATGCTGGGAGTTACCAGTGTGCTGTTGAAGGACAAGAGACATGGAAGTCTGAAGCTGTGATGTTGGATGTGCAGTGTGAGTTTATATGAGTTCATGTGACATCTTTCTCTCTCTTTGTCTGAATATTTTTTCTCTCTTTTTCATTATCTTGTATTCCATTACAATTCAACAATTTAAAAGAAAAAACATATTAACAGAATATGTACTAGACGGCACAGGCCTACTCTGGGACAATGCAAGTTGTTGTGGGTGATGCAAGTCTGTCTGTCTGTCTGTCTGTCTGTCTGTCTGTCTGTCTGTCTGTCTGTCTGTCTGCGTCTCAGGATGTTCTGTGTAAAATGTTCTTTTGTTTATATCAAGATGCACCAGTGAATGTATCAGTGGAGGTCAGTGCACCAGACTGTCCAGCAGAGGGCAGCAGTGTGAAGTTGACCTGCAGCAGTGATGCTAACCCAGCAGTACACAAGTAGCAGGCAAGATTCCTTCACCACAGTTGCTGAGGGAGTGAGCATTAATAGCGTTTGCAGTTCGTTTGGCTCTGCGCTGCGCGATCTGCTGCAGAGCTCTGCTCTGCCTCTGATCTGAAAGCGAGACAGGCTGAGGGAGGGAGGTATCGCTCGCAGCGCAGGCAGAGAGTAGTATGAATAATACACGTTCCGGGGTTAGAGCCTCTCACAGTGTGTTTCCAAACGAACCATTGAACGTGCATTGTAAATGTCCGTGCTTAAACCGTGATATGCGCGAAACCCCGGACATTTGAAGGAATTTATAAAACCCCCCCGGACCGACCGGACAGCCCCCTAAAAGAGGACATGTCCGGGCAAAAGAGGACGTATGGTCACCCTAATACAACTACACCTGGTACCAGAGGACTGGGCCTCCTGGTTCCAGCTCCCTGGTCCAGGTAGGGTCAGGACAGGTGCTGCTTCTGGCCTCTCTGCAGCCCTCCCACACTGGACTGTACTTCTGTCACACCAGGAACTCACTGGGAGAAAACAACTCTACTGAGGTGGAGCTGCACATGGACACAATAGACAGTGAGTAGACAGTCTGTATAACCTGACAACTACATCTACTAAAGTGTGCGTGCGTGCGTGCGTGTGTGTGCGTGCGTGCGCGTGTGCATGCTTAAGTGCTTGTTTGTGCCTGTCTGTCTGTCTGTCAGTCAGTTTCTCCATTTAATGCATTGCACAGTATTAAACCTATTTACACTTTCTTGTTAGACCTGCCAATCTATTCATCTCCTCATCCCCAACTAGTTCGATCTGGGTCACCTGATCATAAGTCTACCATACCAGACCTGGCAAAAAAGGATTTTGTCATTTTTATATTTTAAAACAAAACGGGGACGCCACCATTCACTCCCTGAGTTGTCTACCTGTTCCTTGACCTTGTTATTGTGTGTTTCTTATAGCCTGTTATGCCTACATGTGTCCGTTTGATCTTTTGTACCTGTGTTTCAATTCTCTACCTTTTTACCCTTGCCTGTTATTTTGTGCTGCACATGTTCCATTTTGCTGTTGTCCTCACCTGACACACACTGTGACACTCATTCATTTGAACTAATCTTGTTGCAGTTTCTCTCATCCTTTGTGTTGGTGTTGGAGTCAAGGTGTTTGCAGTGCTCGTGATTACTTTGGCTATGTTGTGGACATGGTGAGTTTCCAGTCATCATATCTCATTAAAGCTATACTGTCTATAATCTAGTGTATGATCGGACCCCGGTCAGGATCATAGAAAACATATAAAGAGAAGGCTTCAGAAGCTGAAAATAACTGAGTGGGTGTTCTAAAACTTTAGCGATTTAAGAGTTAGGACAATTTTAAGATTTGTTTTATAAAAAAAGTTACATGGTATAACTTTAACATTAGTGTCTAATCCTAATACTTTATTCTTGTGACATCATGCCCTAGTGTGTGCTAATAGGGGAAGGGAATGTACCAAAGTCATGTGAGTGTGTTGCAGGCAGGGACATGCTGAGCCCCTGATTCAGCCCGGGAAAAAGAGTTGTAGAGGCCCTCATTGCGCACTATAGAGAGAGATCTCTCTATAGCGCTGTTGCTACTCAAAGATTTGCCATTTCAGATCATGACAAGTGACAAGCCAGTGGGCCAATTACATGCGTTATATTTCGTCGTTGTCGGGTGGAAACCTTGTAAGTCCAAAACCGTTTGTTTTGTATTTATCATTTTTAAAATGATTTAAACTAGTGAAAACAGACGATTTACACGCCTCGCACCACGAGGCGTTGTGTGCTTGTAGATCTGCTGTTGTACAAATGTACAAATTTGAAACTTGGAGATACGAGGTTTCTGCCCGACTGTGACGATTTACTTTGTTGGCCGCCCAGCCCCCAAAATGGAACGAAGGACGACATTTTATTTTAAATGTTTTCCTAATGGCCGGCCTGGACCGGCCGGGAATGAACCGGCCGTTCGGGAGTTGTCCTGCTTTTCCCAATGGCCAGCACGTCCCTGGTTGCAACCAAAGACAATTCTTCCATGGCTTCTTTTTGTGGCTCTGTAGCTGCTTCTTTTTTTTTTTTTTTTTTTTTTTTAACATTGCAGGACCCTGCATGATACTTTCAGGTTTGTAGGGCTAGAACAGAAAATGTGTTACAAACTTAACATCTGGATTTGGTTGATGTAATGCTCTGATCAGTGCTACTGGATTTTCAGGCCGTGAAGCAGCCTGAAAGATATTACATAAGACCAATCAAAAAAAGGATTTAATTCCACTTACTTATGGCCAATTAGAAGTGTTAAACACTGCTGTAATACTGCTGCAGTGCCTCTTATGTGGGCAATTTAGTTTTTCTTCTTCGCTACTCTTATGTCAGACCCAACAGTGTTTGTGCCACGTTTGGTGCACATTGGAGCCATGGTGGCAGTTTGAGCCCTGACTGTTGTCATGGCAGAGCCATGAACAGTTCCTGTGTCTAGAATGGTGTGGTTCAGAGCAACGGTGCACCTCGCCAGTCCAGATGTTACATTTGTGTGATGTCCACCGTTGGTCCACCCACCCTCCCTCTGGGAAATTCACAAGAGGATATTTTATGCATATCTTATGTTAGATTTTCATGATTCCATAATCATACATTTTTAAAAAGGCATGAAATATTTCACTTTGTGTAATGAATCTATTAATCTAATCTAATTTGAAATAAGTTACTGAAAGAAATTAATTTCTACGATATTCAATTTTTTTGTAATGCACCATATATTAAAATAATATTTCTTATTTTTAAAGGAAACAAGATTCTGGCTTGCACAAAGCGGTGAGGAGAGCTGTGAGGAGAGTATTTTCATTGATTGCACATTTTGATGTATTAAATACATACATTTTAACATGTAAATGTATCATGTTTCAGGAGGACAGTCCAATTTACGCGAACATCAGCGCTAACTGGGGTCGTAGACGAGGCTTCATCTCCTCTGCTGATCAGGACACCAGGGTTGTAGAAAAGGAAAGCAACGTGTAAAGAAAGACAGAAGCATGAAGACTTTCCTTTGCATTTACAATAGACCAGGTGCTGATCAGTGTCTGCTGCCTGGACACTGAAATACAAGATCAGCTAGCTTGTTATTTAACAAATAGAAAGCGTATACTGTTATACTGTATGATAAAACTGTGTTGAGGCTCTCAGAGTCACCACACCCACACTGGCCAGAGACTGAGAGGAGAGATGGTGAGATGGTAGCGTGAGAGAAAGAGGAAGTGCATCTATCTCACTCACACCAGCGACTGTAGTTATTATACATGCATACACACACACACACACACACACGCTTCCTTGTGCGTGCGTGTGTGTTTGCACACACACAGACGCATCTTTATTTCAGCCACAAATTAATCTGAGAAGTTGTCGGTGAAATGGAGATACAATAATGATGATGAAGATGTTATGGTGGAGTTGGAAATAGATGGGAGAAGCCCAGAGCTCAGTGAGAGATGAGGACACCATCAACATTGTCTGTGTGGTTGTTTTTGGTGGAGCCAGAGTGTTTGAAATCATTGTAGCAGTCTAAACAGTTACTGTAGGGTGGATGGGTACAATGAACATATTAGGAATGCCTTAATTCATTTCCAACATTCTTCCAAGACCCTCAGCTGTATTTTAGCTGCTCTGTTGTTTTTATAAAAGAAAAAGGTAAAAGTAAATGCTGTTTCTACAGAGGCAGAGGTCAGCTAGGTCAGCAGTTGGGGAGTAGAAGTTGGATCAGCTGTCTACTCTGATTACTTCCAAAATGTGGTAATATGATATATTTGTGTAATTATATTAGTTGTATTTCTTTAATAGTCAATTTTGATTAACTTTTACTTATGTATACAATGGATAGGCCTAATCACATACTATACTAAGCTAAATCACCTGCAATAAAAGCAATACAATTATGGGTTATATTTATTAAATGTGACACACATCATTTATTTACAAATCAAGAAGATATGTTGACAAAGCCGGTCCATACATCTGGAAACATATTTTTATTTAAATCATTATAGTCTTCAGTTCATGTAATATTATTTTAATATTAGGCTAACCACAGTTGAATTGCAATTTCTTTCTATGGGCTGGCTTGCAGTACATTGTTCTCCCTTACCCGAAGTGGGGCTGCCGTCTCAATATATATACCGGTATATTGGGCTGCGGGCTTAAACACACACAGATGCCTATACCATACATACCTACATACCCAGCCGAACGCAGTACTTGCGGGCTCTGCTGGCGCAATTAATTTTTAGTATGCTCAACTCAAAAGTATTTAGAGAAAGTATGAAATCTATCTAGGTCGTCCTCAGACGAGCCCTCCATCGTTGTTTCCAGTCATCTCGGTTCTCCATACATCTTGCCAGCTCATTGGTGTTCTGTGTCCCTACGTCTTCCTTGAGTACGTCCACGTATGTTTTTGTGGGACGTCCTCGCGACCGGTGCCCATGTGTTGGCTCCCACAGTACCAATTTGCTGGCTGGAAGCTCCTGGTGTCTTTGGCAGTGTCCTGCTAGTCTCATTCTTCTGGTGGCAATTTTCTCGCTTACCTTTGGTATTCCCTCATACAGGCTCCTGTTGGTAACATGTGCACTCCTGTTGATGTTGAGTACTGCACGCAACATTCTAGTGTAGCACCCGTCTAGAGACTTCTGCAGGGTTGGCTTCAGGGTCCAGCATTCACTGCCATAGAGGAGAACAGACTCCACCGTTGCAAAGAAGAAGCTAAGTTTGATTTGGCGGGGGAGGTTAGAGTTCCATACACTGTTCATGCCGTTCAGGGCCCTCCACGCGAGTGCCTTCCTTACTTTAAGGTCTTTCTCAGTTGAGTCGACCCATGCGCCCAGGTACTTGAAGTCCTTGACTTCCTTCAACACAGCTCCTTCTGTTGTTGTCAGAGGTGAGTGATCAGGTAGGTTATAGGTGATAACCTCAGTTTTCTTAGCATTTAGCCTGAGACCAACTTTGGCACACTCTATCTCCACCCTGTTCAGGAGTTCTTGTGCTTGTTCCATGCTGTCGGAGAGCAGGCTGATGTCGTCCGCATAGTCCAGGTCTGTCAGAACTACTGCGGGATGCCGACTTGACCTCCTTGGTGTTAGCGTGAAGCCAAGCTCTTGTTCTCGTCCCCCTATGGCTTTCCTGAGCGCGTAATCTAGAACTATGATGAAGAGGTAGGGGGCTAGGGTGTCTCCTTGCATTACACCAGCTCGGATGTCAAACACCTCACTGCTGCCATCCGGGGTCACCACTTTGGCCCTTGTTTTTGCGTACATGGTCTCGATAGCCCGGAGAATGTTGGGAGGGACATTGTAGGCCTCAAGGATCTTCACCATCTTGCTTCTGTGGATAGAATCAAAAGCTTTTTTGAAGTCAATGAAGCACAGTACAGCTGCTAGGTTGTTCTTTTTCACCTCCTCTATTAATCTCCTTAATGCCAGGATCTGTGCTACGGTTGTTCTCTCCTCTCGAAAACCATTTTGGTTCTCTCTCAGGTGAGGGTCGATGGCATGCCGTATCCTGTTCAGTATCATTCGGTTGAAGACCTTAGCAGTGATACATGTCAGGCTGATGCCTCTGTAGTTGTCTGGCTTTGAGAGGTCTCCAGCTTTAGGCACCGGGATGATGTTAGACAGAGACCATATTTCAGGTTGTTTGTTGTGCTGTAGAGCATTGTTGCAAAAGTCTAGGATGAGGTTGTCTAGGTCGCAGTTCTTCAAGACTTCTGGGGGTATGCCATCAGGCCCAGCACTTTTTCCCTCTCTCAGGGTGGATTTTGCCCTGGCGAGCTCGCTGGTTGTGAAGGGTCCGTCGTCGATGTTCAGGCCCTGGAGGACTGTCGGTATATTTTCCTCCTCTCCCTCTTCCACTGATGTTCCCAGGAGCCTCTGGAAGTGGTCGAACCATGTTGCCACCCTCTCCTCTGGGCTGTGTCCCTCCACCTGGCCCTCCTTGGCCCTCTTCCGCCCTGTCATCTCATTTATTACCTTCCAGGCCTCCCCGTATTGCCTTTCACCTTGCGCTGCCTGCACTCTTCGCACACTTTCCATCACTTCCTCCCCTTTGATGGTGTCGTAGGTGCTGAAGAGAGACTGTTTGGCTTCGTTCAGTGTCTCGCGACCCTCCTCTGTTGGTTCAAGTATGAAAGACTATAAACAATGCACATCAGCAGATTCTCAGGGTTTCTAAAACACATGTTGGTGGGTGTGGGAGGTGTGAAGTGTTTTTAGGACAAGACCAACACCTCTTTCATGCACATGCATGACGTTTATAAATGTGATGCTAGTTTGACAGGATAATCAGTCTCAGTCAAAATTCAGAGAGCTCATCTACTGTATTAATCATTATTATTTTTTACTTATAATACGTTCACTTTAGTTTTTCAGAGTCTGGATTGTTTAGCTTCAATTTCATCTTTTGTATTTCATCTTATTTCCACAAACCAAACTGTAGTGTAGAAGATCTACAAGCCCACAACATGTCAGCAGCGATGTGTTGTGGGTATCAGTTGTTATTTTTGGGTGGGACCCCTGGGCCACAGTAGCCTGTGCTTGGGCTACTAGATTGGTATTCAGATGATAGACAAGCCAGTGGACCAATCATGTGACTTCATTATAAAATGTTCATGCTTACAGGGAATGAATAGAGACCTGACACCAAACTGGTAATACTTATTTATATTGAATGACAGCATATACGTACATGTTTGACAGTATATAGTGTTTGTAAGTGAAGAAGTGATCCAAACATAAAACCTTACAAACTATTGGGTCTTAAAAAATATAGTAATTAAGGCTCAGTTTCTCAAACTTTTAAATTTCAAGAACCCTCATAACTCTGAGAGTGTACATTACAAATGGAACCAAATGGACCCTTTGGTTCCATTGTACACACCCGTAAGCAGCATATGCCACTGCATGTGTAACCTTGACCAACCTTGAGATCCACTGGTGTTGCAGAGTGTTTCCAGTGAGCCAACATTCTCAATATCAGCTCTCTGACTCTGTTTGACCAGAATGGAACAGAGCCCTAGTGATAAGACCTGTGAAGTAAGTAAGAAAGAGGCCCAATTTCTCTCCAACATGGCTGCTGCGCATAGAGCCTCAGTGTTGTTATGCAAACAAAATGCATGTTGTCAGCACTCTATGCAGCACTTTTATATTTAGACATACAGTGTGAACACACCCTAGAGTTCCTTTTTCTAAACTCACATCACAAGAAAGGAGAAGGAAACATTAAACATTTTAACCCTCATATTGAGTAAAATGTACCTGAATTGCATTGTAGGCTACTGCTCTTTTTTCCCTCTACATCAGATGTATTTGCCAAAATTACCCGATCTACAAGCTCACAACGTGCAACTCTGTGACGCGTTTTGTGAGCTTGTATATTGGCTATTTTTGGCAAATATTCCCCACAAAATATGGACGTCTTGTTCAAGTGGTTAAACTACATTCTTATGACTCTTCTTTAACAGTCATGTAAACTACTTATCTTCTACAAATAAGAAGAACCTGTCTTTGTGTCACCTGTTAGCTATAACAAATATGATTTATGGATAGATTATCTAACTGTACTGAATATAGACATTGGAGAAAAAAGTAAACAAATGTTTTTATCTCATACTTAAGATTTCTTAGTTTCAGCATGCTCATGTCTTTTCTTTTTATGTTGTTTTATTCAGCAAGGACAGTATATTGGTTCAGACATTCAAACCAGAGACCAGCAGGGCCCATGCAGATCACAACAGCCCTGCAACACAGATGTTATAAAACATAATTTTTTAAAGAAAGGAGTCAAATGAAGTTAATCACTAGAAGCAGGGCTCTTCTGAGCACAGGTCTCCACCAGGTCAGGAAGGTTATTCTGGCCTCCTGGTGGTGTTAGGCCAATGTGATTTGGAAGTAGGGGGGACGCCCCACACACGCACATGCACGCACGTCAATGCGCGTGCGCGCAATGTTTTCGGTGGGGTTCTGTGTCTAATTGTATCCATATAGGCTAAAAGTAAATGACAAGGGTGCAATTATATTCAATCGTTTTGTAGAAAACACAACATAGCTCAACAAGCTTAATTAAAGAGTCTCACATGATCTTACTTTGAGCTTTTCATTTGGACAGAAGAAATTTAAACAATGTAGTCAATATTCAATCAACAATCATTAATGCATTATATAACCGACAGTGAAAGTGGTAAACGCATGTTTTGGATAGCACATTAATTCTTAAAATAATTAATAGAGGTATAGATTTGAAAGTTTTTTAGACGTCTAAGCTTAGACTAGACGTTGATTAGACATTATTTCAACGGCTATACCGGTATATAGACGTGGTTTATTTATATACGTCTAAAATATAGACTGTCTATATATAGACGCCTATTAGACGTCTAATCAACGTCTAGTCTAAGCTTAGACGTCTAAAAAACGTTTAAATCTAGACGTATATTAGACATATTTTAGACAAGCTTTTAGATGTATATTAGACGTCTAATAGACCGAAAAATCTTTAGGGGGTGGGTTATCTGACACGACAGGCTGTGCCACTCTGGTTTGAGTGCTTTCAGTGGCGCGATGCGCTCGCAACCAAGTCCTTACATAGGGCTCTGGTTTCTAGAGCCGGAGCGGAGGTCGATGCTGTCTGATGAACATTAGCCGACACACGTTCTCTATGCAGTCGCAAAATGCACGTCGTCCAGCATAAAAAGTGCTCTACGCGGCACTTTTTTCTTCTTGTTAGACATACAGTGTGAACACACCCTTTCCGTTTTTCTGCACTCTCACATCATGAGAAAGAAGAAGGAAACATTACACTTTAGCCCTCATATATTGAATATAATGTACCTACATTTTATTGTAGGCTACTCTTTATTCCTTCTACATCATATATTTACCAAAATGATCCAATCTACAAGTTCACAACGCGAAACTTTGTGACACGTTTTGTGAGCTTGTATATTGGCTAAAATATGGACGCTACATTCTTATGACTCTTCTTAAACAGTCATGTAAACTACTTATCTTCTCTACAAATAAGAATAACTTGTCTTTGTGTCACCAGTTATTTATAACAAATATGATTTATTGATACACTGATTATCTACCTGTACTGAATATAGACATTTGAGAAAAAAGTAAACAAAACATGTTATCTCATGACTTAAGATTTCTTAGTTTCAGCATGCTTTTATCTTTTCTTTTTATGTTGTATTGTTCAGCAAGGTTCAGTGAGGTGGACCAGAGGGCAGGACCCATGCAGATCACATCACAGCCCTGGAACACAGATGTTATAAAACATTGTTTTTGAAAGAAAGGAGTCAAATGAAGTAGTTAATGATGATGTTGTAATAATTTGTTAAATTTGTGACTTCAGGAATATGTATTTAGCATTTTGTTGTGCAAGTATTTTTAGGTTTTATGTTCTTTGGTTTTATTCAGCTGCAGTGAAATCCTAACTGTTAATTACTCTGAGAATGTACTAATAATAGGCCATTTTTACCTTTTTAATTCTGAGAGTGACACTGACATTTTTACTGTGAAGACAGTGTCATATTATAATGAATGTACAGGCACATTGAGTTTTCATTAAATTAGTTGTTGTACTAGACTCACTGTTTTAAAACTTTCCTTTTTGGATCATGATCATTCATTTTGAAATTGCTCTCACTCATACACACACACATTGAATCGCCACTCTGACTTGAATACATTTTAGCTATTCATTCTCCAGGATTAAATTGCCAGAACTCCAACAATGTTTATACTTCATACACAACACATGCTACACTTTAAACTGTTCTCCTGGGTTGCATCAGACAAATCTTTCCAGTGACAAAATGGCAACTAAAGTAATCAAAAAAGTCAACAAAAGAACTGTAGGCCTGGTTCACAGGGTAGTGGTCCAGGCACGTAGGCTGGTAATTCGGCCTGACAACCTGTCGTGGGTTCTTGTCCCAATAACCTTTTCTGTGTGTCCCCCCATCTCTCTCCCCATTTCCTGTAAACCTACTGTTACCTACTGTATCAATAAAGGCTGAAAAAGCTCCAAAATATACATAAAAAAAAAGAAAACCTCTACTGCAGTCCACGCATGGTATCGAAGCAACACAAAAGCCTTAAAAACAAGCCACCAAACATGACAGTGACGTCTGGGGACGTGACCAAGCTGCTATTTGAAGAGTTGGGAGAGAGGATGTGTTTGATATACTTTAAATACAGTTCTGTATACTGTTGTTCTTTCACAATTCCTCCTTTCAGTCGAAAAACAAAAGGCATATAGCATCCCGGTCAGTTTGCATGCGTACGTGCCTGTCAGTCTGTCTGTCTGTCTGTCTGTCTGTCTGTCTGTCTGTCTGTCTGTCTGTCTGTCTGTCTGTCTGTCTGTCTGTCTGTCTGTCTGTCCGTCCGTCCGTCCGTCCGTCCGTCCGTCCGTCCGTCCGTCCGTCCGTCCGTCCGTCCGTCCGTCCGTCCGTCCGTCCGTCCGTCCGTCCGTCCGTCCGTCCGTCCGTCCGTCCGTCCGTCCGTCCATCTGTCTGGAGAGAATATCACAAACTGCTGACAGGTCAGTGCCAGACAGTATGCACACTGCCAGTAGGCCACAGAAGTACCTACCTCCAATATGTGTCTTTCCATACACACATACATACATACACATACAGTCTGTTTTATAATATTTTGAAATAATACATTTTATAAGGGAATTCAGTGCTTTGATCGGGCTGAAACCTTGCTGTAGTAGATACTGTATGTCATAGACGACTAACATCATAGATGACTGATGTCACAGGCTGGTCACATTAAGTCCACATTGGAGCCATGCCGTTTCCAAAGAGAGAGAATTTCTTACAGCATGATTTCTTTAACATTGTATTAAAGAGAACAGTCAATTAAATGTCAGCAGTAGTGAAAAGAAAAATAAACTAGAAGCAGTGCTCTTCTGAGCACAGGTCTCCGCCAGGCCTGTATAATAGGCCAATGTAAAAAGGGTGGCATATGTTCTTCACCTTAGACCTTTCATGGCAATCGGACACTGCATGCATGATTTGAGGCATTGTGTTCCAAAAATGTGTTTTGCTAAAGTCTACCTGCTGGTGGCGCTATAACAGGCCAATGTGAAAAGGGTAGCATTTGTTCCTTTACCTAGTGGGAATATGTGTGGCAAATTTCACAGTAATCGCAAGCTGCGTTGATGATTTGAGGCATTTTGTTCAAAAATGGAGCAATCCTGCAAACTTTGGAAGCTATTAGCCAATCAGGATGGAATATGAAATATCAGACGGATCAGACTTGATCACATGACTATAGAGATACTGTGTACTGATTTGTGTTATTTTTGGAGAAAGTCTGAAGGAGTAATATCCAAAAATGTGTTTTACATAAGTCGGCCCAAAGTTGGCGCTATAAAAGGCTGATGTGAAAAATGCAGTGAAAAGGTTTTTCCTTGGCCTCTAGGGAGTGCGTGTACAAAGTTTGACACTGATCGGTGGAGTTATAGGTGAAACCACAAATCGGCCTGTTAAAGCGCCACCATGAGGCTGATTTTCAAAAAATTTAAGTGGCATTTCTTCCTCGGCCTAGTGGGTGTGTGTGCGCGATTTCACGATAATTGCACTTTGCGTTTGTGATTTGAGGCATTTTGTTCAAAACGGCTCAATCCTACAAACTTTGGAAGCCAATCTTAGCCAATCAGGATGGAATATGCAAAATCGATCAATTTGTAGGATTTTTGGATAAAATCTGTAAGAGTAGTGTACAGAAATGTGTTTTGCGAACATCGGCCCCATGGTGGCGCTAGAACAGGCTTATTTGAAAAATGTGGGTCAGAGGTTCTGAATTGGCATCCAGGGAGTGTGCGTGGCTCATTTTGGCAGCGACCTGGCCAACGGCGACTGAGATTAGGTGGTAAAAAACAGCGAGGACGCACGCACGCACGGACACACACGCACGGACACACACACACGGACGGACGGACGGACGCACGCACGGACGGACGGACGGACGGACGGACGGACGGACAGACGGAGGGGAAAACATACTCTCCCCCATGCCTTCGGCTGGTGGAGACAAAAAGTGCTGTACACTCTAAATGTTTATAAGTAATGTGTGAAGAGAGGGAGGAAGGGAATAAACATCACATTCTAGTGGTTATCTTGACTTCTCTTATTTTTTGGGGGTGTTGTTGAATGATATCAGTATAGATGAATGTTAATGTAGACATACTGGACAGACAAGCTCTGGAGACGGGTGAGTAAATAATGATATTCCATGACAGGATTGTAAAGTAGATTTATTTGTAGGCTATAGCAAATGCAATTCACTGTGCTTTAACAGATTTTTCAGATTGCAATGATCGGCTACGATTGGCTTTCAAAGTTTGCGGGAGAGGCCCGTTTTGCACAAAATGCCACAAATAATGAGCCCACTGTCTGATTGCCGTAAATATTTGCACACATATACCTCCTCCCCGAATTCTTAAAATCGGCCTCATTGTGGCACTTTAACAGCTCACCTAACATTTTGGCCTCTTTGGACTCTTGAAAAGTAGGTCAAATATTTTTTATCTGGATCCCTTGGATCTTAATGCAACTCAACATATAGGCCCTGACATATAGGCACCTTTTCCCGTTTTATTCAAAACACACTGCTGCTACTACCCTACGAATTTTGTCCAAAACTCAAACAAATCAGTACAAATTATCTCTGGACTTTTGCAGTTTCATTCCAATTGTCTATGACTGCTTTCCAAATATTGCAGACTCTGTTTAGGAGACACAGCCTGGCAGGGATCTGCACTCTGAGGAGCGCACTTTTCTAGTTGATATCAACAAGTAAGAAGCATCATAAGTGAAGTATTGCTTGGCTATTTGACATTTTCCTTTTCATATGATTATCGTATAACTGCAATTCATGGAAGCTTAATCGTCTAAAAGAAAAAAAGAAAAGACGTTGACATGGTTGCATGAAAGTGTGTCTTTCATTGCAGTTACTTGATGCTGGGGTCAGTTTTCACCTCAAGATACCATGAGGTTTCTAAAGACAATCAGTGTGATCCTGAACATTCTGATCTTGGTACCTGGTAAGTACAGTTTGGAAAATTATAATAATAATAATAATAATAAAAAAAAACGCACGCACGCACGCATGCACGCACGCACGCACGCACGCACGCACGCACACACACACACATACACACACACTCTAAGGCTGGGCCTCGAAAATTTACCTTCATCGAGGTATACCAACATGCGAGGTATAGGCCTACATACCAATGAGGATAGCTTGAAATTAGGTATTGGTGTATGTGTCAAATTAATTAACAGACTCACTATGTATGCACGTACTCCACGTAGCACATGCAAAAAAGCAGTCCATCTGAAACCATGTGGTTATTTCAATAAAACCATTGTTGGAAAATGGAAATAAGGCATGTAATGTCTTTATTCTGTGTGTACTGTGCAATGTGCATGCATGGATATGCTATACAATGCAATGGTTTTACTAATATCGTGAGTAATATTGATATCAAGGTATTCAACAACATTATCGAATATCGAATGTTTCCCTGATATCGCCCAGCCTTAATACAAACGCACGCACGCACGCACGCACGCACGCACGCACGCACGCACGCACGCACGCACACACACACACACACACACACACACACACACACACACACACACACACACACACACACACACACACAGACACACACACACACACACACACACAATGTATTCCATTATATAATATTTTCATATTGAGGAAAATCTTGTTGATAAATGGAATGAGGCCAGAATGTCAGATTTATTATGATAAAACATAACAGCCAGAAGACTGACATTTTTGTTGACAGCAGTTTTGTGTGTCTTTTACAGGTGTTTGTAGTGGTCAGTGGAGAGTGACCTTCACCAATCCATCTCTATGTGTCATGAGAGGATCATCAGTAGATATTGGTTGTTCATATGACTACCCAGAAGGTCTCACTGTCACTGTTGCATTCTGGTACTTCATCTGGGGGAACACTCCAGTTCCTCTCTCTGACCATCCTTTATATGAAGGTCGCATTGAATACTTTGGTAATAAACACCATGATTGTGCCCTGATGATCAATAACATAACAGCCAGTGATGAGAGAGATTATTACTTCAGGTTTCAAACAACAGGTGATAAGTGGGCCAGCCCACCAGTATCGTTGTCTGTAACAGGTAAACAAGAGTACTTTTCTAACCTTTCATGAAATCAAGATCAAATCTCTCCTGTCAATCTCACCAACTGATGTCCATGTTTGTGGCTGCTGCCACTCTGTTATTTTGTTATTTGTAATTTGGTTATTTTCTACATTTTATTTTGTCAATGGTTTCCAAGCAACCGGATGTTGCGGTGAGGTCATTTCCGCCCTACGACCATATATGGTAACAGTCAAACTATGTCCGGTTAGCTTCCAGTCATTTTGTCATGCCGTCCATGAAGACGGGCGCATGAATTGTTTGGTGTACAGCGTGGTGCCACTGTCAAGGTTCGTTTATTTGATTGTCAACATTTTTACCTTTTTTGCATTGATCTTCAAGTTGTACAGTTTATTTCACTATTAGTTTAATTGATGGATTTGTATTTATATTTTGTTTCAGTTCATCTGTTATGTTTTGGGTTTGGGACTTGGACCTTCACTTCATTCCTTTCTAAGTTATGTGCAGCCAGAAAGGTAATTTAATTTCGATGTATTTTCCTTTATTGTTTTGGTGTTTTTGAGTTGTTTGTTATTATTTCTATATCCTGATTATTATTTTCTGTCAACAGTTTTGACGGTGTTTAAGGGTGTTGTAAATAAACATCAGTTACACGAAACAACCTGACTCATCATTGGAAAGGAGTGACAGTCAAAACTTTGCATCCAACGTCGAGAGTCCAAGTCCACCCTGCGTCGAGAGAGTAGTCTGCCACTACCAGCAACGGAGCAGACAGCAACGGAGCAGCAGCAGCACAGCCGATCCTGTCCTGCACCAAGCGGCCGTCGTTGCTACATGCTAGCGCTGCTAGTCAGTGGAAGTTGCAGAGACTTCTTCACGCCCCCTCCCCCCAAACAAATAACTCCACAGTGCGTAGCAGGCACCAAAAGACACGCTGTTTCGTTGGTCATCAGTACAGAGGTTAGTCTACACAACTACACACAAAGGTGTTCCAAAGCAAAGGGAACTATGTGCTACAATGAGGTGAAACGAAGAGACATTAACAGACATTCTTAAAGGGAAATCGTTTTCATTGTCAATATGCAAATGAGTCATTAATGGCCATTAAGGGTTTAAAGAGGTTTATTCATGGTGATTTGATGGTCTTTGAACTTTTGCAGATGGTTTGGTTGAATTAAATAACAGTTTAATCGATACATTTTGGACTGTTGGAAATGGTTTATTTGGGTTGAAGTGTATGGTTGAGTTTTAAGTGTGGTTAATTTATGGTCAAGTGTCTGGTAACTGGTTTATTTAAAAAGGATGTCTCAAACAAGTGGGAAACCAAAGGCTTCTAAATTGCAAGCACCAAACAAAGAGCCAGCACAACCAAAGGAAAAAATGCCACAAACAAAGGAAAATCCAGCACAAACAAATGAATCAGAACAAATCCAAGAGCTAGCACAGTTAAAGGAACCAGCTTCTCTAACAGAACCCATTACATTTAAGGAACCAGCTCCACCAACAAAAATCATTAAATCAAACCCACCAACAGAAGAGTTTATAGCTACTGGAACAGTCATAGAGCCTAGCCAATTGGAGCCTCGGCAAGGAACAAGGAGCCGTACACTCACAGAAAAGGGAAAAGGTTTCCAACATGAAAAGTTAAAGGACTTGTTGTATAAAATTGATTCTGGTTATGAATTTTGGAAAACTCAAACAAGATTTACAAGAAAGGTTATTGTGGGCCAAGCTCCTCATACTGTCATCCAAGGTAACATTGAGTCTCTTGGAAATATGGTATCTCAATTGAACAGTATTTATGATGCTTATAGAAGACTGGATACCCCAGATACAGAGATGCGCCGTAAAATAGACAAATGCAATGAGGTGTCAAAATATGTCATTCGTAATGCTCATGCTTACCTACTAGGAGCAGATGAAGAGCAAATATTATGGCCGGAAGTAAGCTCTGTTTTTGATTCCACAGTCTCCTCTATTTCTTTAATTGGGCCTGACCATTTTAATAAAACTAATCCATGTAATCATACTGAGCCACTAAGCAGAACAGAGGAAGCTGCATTGGAGTTGACATCTACTCATGCTGTGCTGAAAATTATGGCTGAACAGGAGCAGGAACAAGAACATTTGAAACAGCTTGAGGCAGAGGTTGCTGCTGCTCAGGAGGAGACTGCTGTAAGGCTAAAGGCTCTGGAAGAGAAGAAGAGGAAGCTGAAGCATTTAGAGGAAAGGAAAAGGATAAATGCCTCACAAGCCAAGTTAAAGGTCTATACTGACACAACTCATGGTCAGGGACACCAAGCACCACAGGGTACCGGGCATCAGCATCAAGCACAACAAGGAGTTGTGACCACAAGTGAGCTTAATGATGCCACCCAGCTTGTCAAGGTCTTGGCTGAGGCTATAACTGCAAATCGCCTACCTATCCCAGAGCCTACAATATTTTCTGGTGAACCACTTAAATTCAATCTGTGGAAAACATCTTTTCAGACCCTCATTGAAAGAAAGAATATCCCAACTGTAGAGAAAATATTCTTTTTACAAAGATATGTTGGAGGAGCAGCTAAAGAGGCCTTGGAAGGATACTTTCTAATGGATACAGAGGAATCATATTATGCAGCATGGAAACTTCTAGATGAAAGATATGGTGACCCTTTCATAATTGCTAAAGCATACAGGGATAAATTGCATGCTTGGCCTAAAATTCCCCCAAAAGAAAGTTCAGAATTGAGAAAGTTTGTTGACTTTTTAAGGAGTTGTGAAACTGCCATTGATCATAATATTCATCTAAATGTGCTTAATGATGCAATGGAAAATCAAACGCTTACTGCCAAGCTACCTGATTGGCTGTGTACCGGATGGAATAGATCAGCCACCCAATATCAGTTATGCTATGGACATTTTCCCAACTTTTCGTATTTTGTCACATTCCTCAACCAGGAAGCAAGCATTGCATGTAATCCCATCACATCATACAGTGCATTGAGGCAATGTGAGCAAGAGTACAGAGTCAAAGCAAGACCCCCAACTCAAAGTGCTAGAACCTTCACAACCAATATCAGTTTAAAGTCCACAGTCACATGTCACTTCTGCAAGAAGATGGGCCACAGTTTGGACAAATGTTACACTTTTATAGAAAAATCAGTTGAGGACAGATTCCAATTCGTACAGTTTGAGAGACTCTGTTTTAGTTGTTTAAATCTGGGTCATCAATCAAAGTTCTGCAGTAACAAGATGTTCTGTGATGTATGTTCAAAACGTCATCCCACCTGCCTACACAGAGAACCGTCAAGTGAACAAGTGCAAACAGTCACAGAAGAAAGCATATCCCATAGAATCCTACAGGAAGGAAACGACACACAGACATCAGCAATAGTACCGGTCTATGTGTCAAGTCCAGAAGATCCAACCAAAGAATTACTTGTGTATGCTTTACTTGATTCACAGAGTAATTGTTCGTTTATTCTTGAACAAGTAGCAGATGTTCTTAAAACACCTGCAACATCAGTAAATCTGAAATTATCCACAATGTCATCAAGGGGAACTAATGTCAATTGTAAAGAGCTGAAAGATGTACAAGTAAGAGGTCTATGCTCAACCAAGAAAATGACAATACCAACAGTTTATTCAAGAGAATTCATACCTGCTAAAAGGTCACAAATTCCAACACGAGAAATTGCCAAGGAATGGCCACATTTAGAACATTTGGCAGAACATATTGCACCATTAAAGGACTGTGTAATTGGTTTGTTAATTGGTTGTAATTGCTTACAGGCATTAACGCCCAAAGCGATTGTATGTGGTAAAGAGAACCAACCTTTTGCTCAACAAACAGATTTAGGTTGGAGCATTATAGGTCACGTTAGCTCATGTGAATTAAAGGAAAGGAGCAGGGAAGATGTCAGGAGGAAGCAACAAGAAGCTCAAAGGGAGAGCATTCAAGTTTGTGCTTCCATTTCTTTCCAGCCCAACAAGAAGGCTGAGCAGCCTGTCAAGCAACCTGTTGTCACTAAGGGCCCCAAGAAGACAACAGCTTGCAAAGAGGCTAAGAGGCCTGTGACAGCCACTAAAGGTCACACAGAGGTTTTCAATGTGCCGGTGAAGGCAAAGGGAGGAAACAAACCCATAAGAAGAAAGTCTTCTTCCTCAAATGAGGATTCAAACACAAGGTTCCAAAACGTGTCGTTGAACAACCAACTTACTTGTCAAAAGTTTACAAACTCCTTAGTGGGAGTCTTGTGAAGCTCCTAAGATTCTGTCCAATATAAAGATCATTTGATTCCATGTTCCTGTAGATGTCACTTTCCTTTAGTATGGGTTTCACCACTTCTCAAATACTAGTTATGAGAAGTATACTTACCTCAGAGCGTCCAGAGCCTTAACATCGAATGGAGACGTCCATTGCTCACTCTTATGGGGAAAGAATGTGTTGCTCCTACCAAGTTAATACCGGACCTAGGCTGGTGTTATAATGCAGTTATGACCGCAAGGAACAGTATTAACACAGGAATTGGCTCAAATTGGACAATCTAAGATCTTTTTGACTGACTAAGTTCTTGAATATGTAAGGAAATCAAGTCTAAGGATTAAGCAAAGGAAGAAAGTAACTCTGAAATCAATGACATTGTCTTATAAGGAACTCACCAAGAAGTGTCTTAAGGAATTACTCACTATTGAATGACCAAGGGAAAGGAACAAGTAAAGAAGTCAATCTCGATAGACCTGTACAAGTGTTTACTACTGGAAGCAAATTTGTCATGGTCAAAACATGTTTTGTTTTTGTTTGTTTATCGTTTATTGTAAAGCATTAAGAAATCAAGGGTTGATTTGGTGGGAGTGTGGCTGCTGCCACTCTGTTATTTTGTTATTTGTAATTTGGTTATTTTCTACATTTTATTTTGTCAATGGTTTCCAAGCAACCGGATGTTGCGGTGAGGTCATTTCCGCCCTACGACCATATATGGTAACAGTCAAACTATGTCCGGTTAGCTTCCAGTCATTTTGTCATGCCGTCCATGAAGACGGGCGCATGAATTGTTTGGTGTACAGCGTGGTGCCACTGTCAAGGTTCGTTTATTTGATTGTCAACATTTTTACCTTTTTTGCATTGATCTTCAAGTTGTACAGTTTATTTCACTATTAGTTTAATTGATGGATTTGTATTTATATTTTGTTTCAGTTCATCTGTTATGTTTTGGGTTTGGGACTTGGACCTTCACTTCATTCCTTTCTTTTTCTTTTTTATGATTGGTACTTTATTAAGTTTTCCCTTTTTTTTTAACAAGACAATAATGACAATACAACATACAAACATACACATACAAAAAATAAAAATACAAAAATACAATATAAACAGTTTTCAAGCGCGCACAGGAACAACGGACATCCACAGTCAAACCCCCTATAAAAATGTTATTGTTCACGTTCACCAGTGAGTTCAGGCTCGCTCACGAGCCGGGAACGCCGCCCAGTCCCAAGTCCTGCAGCAGGTAGTGACCCCACTTCAAATCGTATTTGTCCGTATTGTTAAGCAACCTGTAAGACAACCTCTCATAGGCCGCGACTTGACCTAAGGCTGCACTCCATTGTGATAGAGCAGGAACTGTTGGATTTTTCCACTCTTTGACCAGGAGCCTCCTGCCTAGCATGATAGCAGTCTGAATCCATTCGGCCAAACAGGGGGCAAAGGCGGACAGTATATTGGGGTCTCCTAAAATTAACAAGCTAGGATTGAAAGGGATGATCAGGCCTGTTATCCGCTGCAGTCTCTCATGAATGCCCCCCCAATAGTCTTGGACTTTAGAGCAGCTCCAAAGCATGTGTACCAGCGTACCGTCTCCGTCTTTGCATCTCCAACATTCAGAGTTTTCAGTGAGGCCCACCCTAAATAGTCTTGAGGGAGTCCAGTAAATCCTATTAATTATTTTAAATTGAATCAATCTAGTACGTAGTTCTCTCGACATTTTCCTGATATTCCCCAGAATTCTGACCCATTCCCTGTCCGAGATTGTCACCCCCAGATCCCTTTCCCACGGGATCTTGATTGCGTGCATAGTAGTATCGGATGCTTCACGAAGCATGACATAATATGCCGACGCTTCATGGCCAATCCCGAAAGTTTTTAATAGAATTTCTACTGTATCGGATTTGGGGGGGGGGGGATGTAAAGGAGCCGAATGTTTTTCCCAATAAATGTCTTAATTGGAAAAATCTCCATTGGTGATTCTGTGGTATACCGAATTCAGTTTTTAATTCTCCAAATGATTTTAAGACAGAGCCATTATACAAGTCTCTCAGAGTTGAGATACCTTTTCGGTGCCATGATTCCCAATAGAATGGCTCTTTATTTATGCACAGCTTAGGGTTAAGCCATATCCCAGCAGACCAGTGAAGAAAGGGATCGAACTTGAACGTACATGATATTTTCTTCCAAACCCAAACAATATGAGATATAATAGGATGTTCCCTGGTTACAATATCCAGTTTAGTTGACAATGAGTCAAAGGGCTTGATTGGTGATAACACCGCACTCTCAAGACCATACCACGGCGGGGCCCTTTCCGGAGGTAAAGCCCACTGCATCATATGCCTCATAGTGAAAGCATAATGGTATAATAGAAGATTTGGGACACCCAGGCCTCCTTTGTCCACCGGCCTTTGTAATTTTTTCAAATTCATCCTGGGCCGTTTATTATTCCATAGAAATTTGTTGCAAATTTGGTCAAATTGTTTAAAGTAGTGCAGTGGAATTTTAACCGGGAGAGCCTGAAGCAGATAGTTAAGTCTCGGAGCGCAGTTCATCTTGATAATGTTCGCCTTACCCCACATTGAGAGATACAGAGATGACCATCGCTCTACGTCAGTCCGTAACTTATCCAGTAGAGGTTCAATATTAGTCTTAACCAAGTCATCCGATTTAGGTGGGAAAGTTATGCCTAAATATTTTAGGCCCTTTTGGGGCCATTCAAAGGAGCCCAAATTAAACAACGTCTTAGGACAAAATGAAGAGAGAGGGAGAGCTTCAGATTTGGACCAATTCACCTTATAGCCTGAGATAGATGAGAACTTGTCGATAATGTTGAATAGCACCGGGAGGGATCGCTCTGGTTCAGAGACAAAAAGGAGGATGTCGTCGGCATAAAGCATCAGCTTATGCGTTGAGTGTCCCATTATTATACCTGGAAATGCCTGTTCTCTACGAATAGCCGCGGCTAAAGGTTCAAGGGCGACGGCGAAGAGCAGGGGAGAGGCTGGATCTCCCTGTCTGGTCCCCCTACCCAGCTGAAAAGGGGATGATATAATACCGTTGGTTAAGACCGAGGCAGTGGGAAGAGTATATATAAGTTTTATCCAATTGATGAATTTTTCGCTAAAACCAAAACTTTCCAAAGTGGAAAGCAGGTACAGCCACTCTACACGATCGAATGCCTTCTCCGCATCTAAAGAAATGGCCGCCAAGGGGGCGGAGTCATCTTGGGTGGTCCACATTATGTCAATCAGACGTCTAATATTGTCAGAGGAAGTGCGGGAGCGAATAAACCCGACTTGGTCTGGGTGGATAAGGGTCGTAATAACCTTGTCCAGGCGGTTAGCCAATATTTTCGAGAATATTTTACTGTCACATGATGTTAAACTAATTGGTCTGTAGTTTTTACACTCTAACGGATCCCTTCCTGCCTTAGGAATGAGTGTAATAACTGCTTCAGTTAATGAAGGAGGAAAGTGACCCTCCGACAGTGCCTCATCATACATTTTCAATAATAGCGGAGCTAGCTCCTCAGCGTAAGCCTTAAAGAACTCAGCCGTGAATCCGTCCAGACCAGGAGCTTTACACGTAGGCAGAAGTTTGATAATGTCTATAATTTCGCTTATAGTAATTGGCACATCCAGACGAGCAGTTTGGTCCTCTGACAGTTTTGGCAAGTCTAAGGTCGTTAGAAATGAGTCAATTTCGTCTTTGTCCACTCGTGACTCAGAAGTGTAAAGATGTTTGTAAAAATCTCTGAACGCATAATTAATCCCTCTGGGGTCCGTGATAAGATTGCTGTCGCCGTCCCTAATAGCAGGGATTGCACTCATAGCCTCTCTTTGTTTTATGTATCTGGCGAGTAATCTTCCGGCTTTATCCCCCTCCTCAAAATATTTCTGCCTAGCCCGGAATAGACTGAATTCCGCCTTCTGAGTCATAATAAGGTTGAAATCATATTTGAGTTTAGTTAAATCAGCCAAATTTTCCGTAGACATATCATTTTTGAATTTAGTTTCCGCACAACCAATCTTGCGTTCCAATTCTAGGAGCCTAGCCGCATTCTCTTTTTTTTTGTACGCCGCATGTTGAATTATGTGGCCTCGGAGAAAAGCCTTCAAGGCCTCCCAGGCGATCCCAGCCGATGGAGCAGAGGGCACGTTGGTTTCTATGTACAGGTTAATCTGTGCTCTCAATGATTCCTTAAAGGTCTCGTCCAAAAGCAGGCTAGAATTGAGTCTCCATCTGACAGATCTCTCAGGCTTACGAAATGACGACAGGTTTAAGTAAATTGGGCTGTGATCTGAAATAATTCTATTGCCTATTTCAGTTGTCAATACTGATGATACATAAGACTGCGAGACTAAAAAATAATCAATTCTACTAAAGGAGCCGTGAGGGGAACTATAAAAAGTATATTCTCTTTCCATTGGATGCATTAGACGCCATATATCTACCAAACCAAGTTCCGTTGTCATATCATTTAGAGCAACCTGCGCCCTGGATAAGCGGGGAGCTGACGAGCTACGGTCAAGTATATTATCCCGGACTTCATTGAGATCGGAGCCAAGAATAATAGGATGATCCCCCATTTCTCCAATCATCCGTTCAAGAACACCAAAAAATGAGGGGTCATCTACGTTTGGAGCATACACATTAGCTAATATCACAACGTTCCCTTGGATTTGACACAATGTTAACACAATTCTTCCCTCCTCGTCCCTGCTCTCCTTGATACATTTAAATTGCAGATGTTTACTAATCAGTGTGACAACCCCTCTGCTACGACTATTTCCCCAGGCTGCTCCCACAAATCCTACCCAGTCCCTACATAACTTCTTTGTCTCTTGAGTAAGTAAATGGGTCTCCTGCATGAACACAATATCACATTTTTTGGATTTAACAAAGGTCAAAACTTTTTTCCTTTTAACCACGTCATTGAGACCTTTGACGTTCCAGCTCATGAGCTTCAACCCACTTGAAGTGCCGGTTGACACAAGGTCAGCCAGCTAGTGCAGAGGTCTAACTGCAACTCCCCTCCCCTGTGCTTGCTTAGCTTGAAATATACATTATACAAAAAACACATAGACATACACTGAACAAAAAAAAACAGCAGACACCCCCCTCCCTGACCGTCTGGTAAACCAGGCATAATCCCTGCCCTTAGATTGGTCCATGACTCCCTCCAACAGCTGCCTGAACACTTCATTCCTTTCTAAGTTATGTGCAGCCAGAAAGGTAATTTAATTTCGATGTATTTTCCTTTATTGTTTTGGTGTTTTTGAGTTGTTTGTTATTATTTCTATATCCTGATTATTATTTTCTGTCAACAGTTTTGACGGTGTTTAAGGGTGTTGTAAATAAACATCAGTTACACGAAACAACCTGACTCATCATTGGAAAGGAGTGACAATGTTGTTTTTATTCTTCTGATCAGAACTGTCTGTACAGGTGACTCCTCCCACTGTGTCAGAGGGGACATGGGTGTCACTCACCTGTCAATCATTTTGTAAACCAAGACCCAACATTGTCTGGTTTAAAAATGGACAACGAGTATCCAAACCAAGATTCCAGGCCAGAATAGAGAATGCTGGGAGTTACCAGTGTGCTGTTGAAGGACAAGAGACATGGAAGTCTGAAGCTGTGATGTTGGATGTGAAGTGTGAGTTTATATGAGTTCATGTCTTCAATTAATACAACATCACATTCAAATAATTAAATTAAAGCTGCAAGCAGCAATGACCCTGTAGCTTTATACACATCAGGATGCACAGTGTCTGTCCACCATGCCGTGTCTGTAGAGCAACATGATTCCAACTTTGGAATCATGTTGCTCCATGGAAAACCAAATGTAATCAAACCTGTTACATATTGCCAGTAGGTGGCTTATAAAGACACCTAAATGTGTTCAGGACAAACGTGAAATTGGGTCTGAATCCGCCTTACATTCTTGTTTCAAAGTTTTACCTGTTTCATGGTGAAATCTGGAAAATCAACATGTCAGCATTGTGGTGCTACTGTTGCGTGCAATAAAAACTCATTTGTTTGACCACTTTTCATCATTACAGTATTTTTTATACACTGAGTGGGTTTGAAGTGGATCTGATTATCCTCTTAGGAGGAGTCTGTTAATGTACAGCTATTGTTTATCCCTACAGATGGTCCCAAGAATGTTGTGTTGTCAGTGAGTCCACCAGGAGATGTTGTCAAAGGAAGCTCAGTCACTTTGACCTGCAGCAGCAGTGGTTCAAATCCACCAATCCAGAGCTACATCCTTCTCAAAGACAACACTGAAGTGACACAGAAGAAGATAATGACCATCTCTAACATCCAACCCAGTGACAGTGGAAGATACTCCTGTCAGGCAAACAACAACATGACCACAGTCACTTCACCTGAAGTCACTCTTCATGTTCAGTGTGAGGTTTTAATTTAATTAAGATCAAATAATATGGCACTATTTGCTTAATTATTTCCATAGCAAGAGAATATATTGTAAACAATATCTTTCAAAGCTAAACAGCTATAGTTTCAATTATTTTAGCGTGTCAATATTAATCTTTATTCCTCCAAAGACCCTCCAGAAATACCCTCAGTGTCAATGAACCCACAAGGAGAAGTAGTTGAGGGCAGTAAAGTGACTCTGGCCTGCAGCAGTGATGCCAACCCACCAGTAAACACCTACACCTGGTACATAGACAGAGGAAGCAGCTCTATCTCCACTGGTCCTCAGCTGGTAAAGGACAATGTGTCTCCTGCAGACTCTGGACAGTACACCTGTCAGGGGACAAACAAACATGGATCCCAGATGTCATCACCCTACTCTTTAGATGTTCTGTGTATGAGAATTGAGTGATTACAAAAATATTTTATTTTATACATTTTACAGACAGTTATGCTATTCATGAGCACACATTTCAATTATTTTAGTCAATCAATCTTTATTCCTCCACAGACCCTCCAGAAATTCCCTTAGTGTCAGTGAATCCCCCAGGAGAAGTTGTTGAGGGCAGTAAAGTGACTCTGACCTGCAGCAGTGATGCCAACCCACCAGTACACAACTACACCTGGTACCAGAGAACTGGGCCTCCTGGTTCCAGCTCCCTGGTCCAGGTAGGGTCAGGACAGGTGCTGCTTCTGGCCTCTCTGCAGCCCTCTCACACTGGGCTGTACTTCTGTCACACCAGGAACTCACTGGGAGAAAACAACTCTACTGAGGTGATGCTGCACATGGACACAAAAGACAGCAGTGGTGGAAAAGGTAGGCCTACTTCGATTTTTTACTTAAAGGGGAAGACCACCCTTTTCATTATTGAACTATGTCATTAATATACCTTAGAGGAGTTGTGTGGACATTAAAAAAAAGTTCCCCCTCTTCTGTTGTGCCTAGAACTGGAGGAATGATTTTGGGGTTTGTGTTGCAAATCGTGATGACATCACACCGTTGTACTTTACAATACAAACCCCAAAATCAATCCTCCAGTTCTAGGCAACACAGAAGAGGGGGAACTTTTTTTTTATTTCCACACAACTCCTCTAAGGTATATTAATGACATCGTTCAATATTGAAAATGGGTGGTCTTCCCCTTTAAGTATATTACTATTTATTATTAAAGCCATACTGTGTAAGATGCCCAACTAGTGGTCATTAGCCCTATAGCAAACCGCGGTCGCGTCCGCGTCTTTTGGACGTTTTTCGTACCTTCAGACCCCCGCGTCTGCCTCCACCTCGCTGAGATCTATCTTTTAAGGGGTCCCTTGTTCCTGTGCGTTCAGTAATTCCAGAGATACGGACTCCTTCACCCTGCCTGGTAGGCGAAATTACCTAGAGAAGGGATGGTACAAACGGGCGACAATAAATATGGCTGCCATAGCGACCCCACTTCAAGATGCGCTGTGATTGGCCGGCAGTTGTATAACCCTCGCTGTGATTGGCCGGTAGTGTGATGACGCAATTTTGGCGCGAGATCCGGTCCACGGCAAGGATCTCAGTTTACATACAGAGAAGGCTTTACAGGCTGAAATTCACGGCGCGGATCTTCTAAAACTTTTGTGATTTAATAGTTAGGAGAATTTTAAGATTTGTTTTATAAAAAAAGTTACATAGTACAACTTTAAGTAAAAGTATGTAAGTAAAATTTGTAATAACAAATGTTTGTAATAACAAGTACTTAAACTGACAACTAAATCTACTAAAGTGTATAATCATGTTGTAGATGTTTTAGTTTTAGTCGTCTAATAATATGTAAAGCACCAGTAAAAACACACTGAAAACAATGTTGGTTGATAATTAATGTTAAATATGTGTCATTTAGCAGCAGGTCATCTGATCATTCTTCGTGTTAGTATTGGAGTCAAGTTGTTGACAGTGCTGCTGCTTACTTTGGTTATGTGGTGGACCTGGTGAGTTTCCTGTCATCAGAACACATTACAATGACAATCTCTGTACCAATACTGTATTGAATTATATTATGTTCTTGTCAGTATTGCAACACAATTTTTCAAATTAAAACAATGGTTTTAAAACATATTTCTCGTTTTTAAAGGAAACAAGTCTCTGAAATGGACAAAAAAGTGAGGAGATCTACATTATTTTTAATTTATTGCTTTTATACTGATGATGCATTTTATACATTGTGATTTATTGATGATTATGAATATGATTGACTGTGTTTCAGGAGGACGGTCCAGATTATGTGAACATCAGTGGAAGAGTTGGTCGTAGACGAGGCTTCATCTCCTCTGCTGATCAGGACACCAGGGTTGTAGAAGAGGAAAGCAACGTGTAAAGAAAGACAGAGGCATGAAGACTTTCCTTTACATTTACAATAGACCAGGTGCTGATCAGTGTCTGCTGCCTGGACACTGAAATACAGCTTGACCTGAGATCAGCTTGCTTGTTAGTAGAATAGCAGAACTAATAGAAAACTTACACTGTCATACTGTATGATAAAACTGGATTAAAGAGTGATGCTTCCAGCTAGAGTCATCACATCCATACTGACCAGAGAGGAGAGATGAAGATTAACAGTTTGTGTCAGAGAGGAGAGATCGTAGTTTGAGAGAAAAAGGAAGTGCAGATACATCTCACACGCACGCACGCACGCACGCACGCGCGCGCGCACACACACACACACACACACACACACACACACACACTCTCTCTCTCTCTCTCTCTCTCTCTCTCTCTCTCTCTCTCTCTCTCTCTCTCTCTCTCTCTCTCTCTCTCTCTCTCTCACACACACACACACAAGGAATCAGCAGTGGAATTGTGTCTGAAACAGATACATTAAATAATGCGGTAAAGATGTTATGGTGGCGTTGGGAATAGAAAGGGGGAGAAACCCAGAACTAGGGTGGATATACTGTACTATGAAAACATATTATAGGAAATACAGGCTATCTTCTATAATTCCCTCGAGTGTCTTTTAGCTGCTCTGTTGTTGTTATTTTGTTCCTGTCATGCCTGATAAAAGTGAAAGGTAAATTATCTTTAAAGTGCTGTGATAACATTTTTAGAGGCAGAGGTCAACTAGGTCAGCTGTTATAGTTTATACTAGCTGTCTACTCTGATTCCCTCCAAAATGTGGCAATATATTTGTATATATTTGTTTCATTTCTGTAATAGTTCAACAAGTGTTGATTAACTTTTACTCATGTATTCAATGGATATCACCTGCTAAGCTAAAGTGCCTGCAATAAAATCATATCTAAAATTCCAATTCTGATTTTGTCACTATTTATCCACATCATGGATTGATTTCAGTTCTATGGTGAATGATTGTAACTCCTGCAGAACAGTAAAATATTACAGTAGGTTATGCATGCTTGACATTGTGAAAGGTTGGCTCGCTCTAAATTTCTGTTCGTAGTTACTGCACTCTGCCTTTGTAGGAGTATAGCCATAAATCTACATTTCCTTGTGGTAAAAGTATCCTCATTGATGTGCTGACAAGCACAACTACTAACTAATATGTCATTAGAGTTGTAGGCCTACTACAGTTAACTAAATAGTATCTTTCTAAAGTTCAAAGGGGGGTGTATTTAGAATGGAAGACATCAGCATTGATAGTGAGAGGTCAGAGGAGTCATAGCAGCTTTAATATAGCCATATGCATTTACTGAATTGTGATATGATCTAAACACTGGCCCCTATAGGAGGGGAACTAGCACACCAGATTGTCTGTTAAAAGTTAGATTAACTAGTAAACAGTGTACAGTATGCATGATATACTTTCAGTAAAGTAAACATTCTTTATGGTTACATGAAGTATATCTGTCAGAATAGAGTAAACAGTTTGTATGGTTAAATGCAGTACACACTGTCAGTATACAGTTTTGACCTGCTCACCTTACTGAAGGGATACAATTAAATTAAAATCTCATTATGAGAGTCCAGTTTAGTTTTTTTATGAGACGCGTCAGGCATCACTCGTGTTGTCAGCTTGTAGATTTGCTATTTTCTCTACTTGTAAATGTGTAAAAAATGAAGAAAAATACAAATAATTTAAAATTGGTATAGATCAATTTAAGGTATAGAATTTGCCTCTATATTCGGAAACAAGTGTGCATTAAGTTATGTTTTTTTATTATGTTGTAACTTTTGTACTGCCGCTATCTTGGCCAGGGCTCCCTCAAAAAATAAATAATAATAATAATAAAGTTTGGCATGCTCAACTCAAAGGTATTCAGAGTAAGTTTTAGTGACACTATTAACATTGCAGCAGCAGATTCTCACGGTTTCTGAGACATGCGGGTGGGTGTGAGAGGTGTGAAGTGTTTTTAGGATATGACCAACGCCTCTATTTCATGCAAACGATGTCTGTAAATGTGAACCTGCTAGTTTATGTTGATAGGCTTTTTGACGGGTTAATCAGAGCACCTTCCCTCTCAAAAGTATATGCAAGGCCCTGGCATCTATTGGAGCATCAGCAGGGGTCATCAATATGTCCGTACACAGACACATGTGTCCATGGCAAAGACTTGGTCTTGTAGATTTTCTGTTTTACACAACATTATAATGTTCTTATTTTTATCATAATACCGAATTACTTAATGTAATTGGGGACTGAATGTATCCAGGTTTTCTTATTATGGCAAATTAGGAGTTCAAAGATTTTATTTGCAAGGACTCCCATAACTGAGAGTGTACAAATACAATGTGTACACTCTCAGAGTTACAGACCTGTTATGGTCATTCACGGCTATCTCTTTGTGTTTCTAGTAATATTATTGTCAGCTAATCTATGTTCGTGGCAAAACATTTTTTTTTTACAAAAATGTCCATCACAAGCCAACATGGTGATGATCACTGAGCATCAGGGTATCTTGGTGGTATTGCCTCCTACCTACCAGGTTTAGTATTTATATGTATGCCAGTAAGACTCCCTAATTGGCAATCGTAGCCAATCAGGAGGGAATATGGGAAATGGGACAGATCCATGTTGATGACATGACTTTAGAGATACTGTACCTCTTTGTGTGATTTTAGGCCAAAATCTGTAGGAGCAGTGTTCAAAAATGTGTTTTGCAAAAATCGGCCTGATGGTGGCGCTAGAAGAGGGGCATGTGAGGAGGAATTGATGGATAGATAGATAGATAGATAGATACATAGATAGGTAGACAGACAGACAGGACAGACAGACAGACAGATAGATAGATAGATAGATAGATAGATAGATAGATAGATAGATAGATACCGGTAGATAGATAGATAGATAGATAGATAGATAGATAGATAGATAGACACACACTGGGGCCTGTTGTTACCAGTCCCCACACAAGCAGCAGGGGAGTTGTGGGTGAAATACAGAAATTAAACTAGTAAGGGGCGAGGTCGCGCCATGTCTTGGCCATACAGTGATGTATATCGGACCAGTTACCCATATATGGAGACCCTGGTACCCATATATGGAGATCCATGTACTTTATATGGAGATATGCTGTGAGAGCCCAAACATGCTGACTCAGTTATTTGTTATGTGAAATTCCTATACATCTATGACATCATACATACAATGCCTTCGTCTGTAGAACCAGCCACACAGATATGGGCTGTCTTGACATCTGTTTTGGCCATATATGGATTCTATTATTGTGGTATGTGGCCGATGTGGCCTCCATATGGGCATTCCCATATGAAGTCCTGTTAGATATGGGCTTAATATTGATGACATCAGGGAACTCCATATATGGACATAAAAGGGATTCTATATTGTGGTTCCCCTGACATCACAGTGATTTTAGAGCGTGATGTCAGAGCGCAAACCCATTCTGTTAGAGTGGTTTCCCTGACATCACAGTGATGTCAGAGTGTGATGTCAGAGCGGCAAACCCATTCTGTTAGAGTGGTTTCCCTGACATCACAGTGATGTCAGAGCATGATGTCAGAGCGGCAAACACATAGACTGTAAAAAAGTGTACACGTCCAGACGGAGACATGATGTGCTGTTTCACATACTAAACTGCGACCTTCGGTCGCAATAATGATGGTTAAGAAGTAATGGTGGGGCAATGGGAATAGAAGGGAGAGTCCCAGAGCAGGAGAGATAAGGACAGCATCGATTGTGTTTGTGGTTGTTTTGGTGGAGCCAGAGTGTTTGAAATCTTTGTAGCACTCTAAACAGTTACTGGGTGGATAGGTACAATGAAGATATTAGGAAATACTGAAGTACGGATGCCTTAATTCCAACATCCTTCCAAGATATCAGCTGTCTTTTAGCTGCTGTCATTTTTATGGAAAAAAAAGAAAGAAAGGTAAATCCTCTCGAAAGTGCTTTTATAACATTTCTACAGAGGCAGAGGTCAGCTATAGGTCTACAACTGCCGGTGCTAATGTGTCTTTAGAGTGGTACTAACTACATCTTTCTATAGGTCTAATGGAGGTGTATTTAGAAAGCAGGAAATGCTTCAGTATGCATTAAGTGAGAGGTCATCTGAGTCCACTCTTACTAGCTTTAATAAAGCCTTAAATATTTAGTATTATGATACACTCTATAACCCTATTGATGACCATGAAGGGTGTCCACCAGCCTCTAGCCTGGTTTAGGCTGGTCCGGTGCATCTCAGGAGTGGGACCGGATTATGTGGAAGAAGGCACTAGAGCAAACATGGACTATATTAAGCTTTTTTTTTTTTTAATTGTTTACAGGGTACACTAGGTGGTCCACACATACTGTAGCATGTTATTGAATTTGTTATTGGATATATTGTGTACTTAAAAGTGAGATTAACTAAGTGAGCAGTTAATGCAGTGTATAATGTCAGTATATATTAAACAGTTACACAGTACTGTCCTGCAGAAGTGGTTCTGCTGTCCTCCAATAGCTCACCCTACTGTAGGTGTAACACTGATACTGATATATAATAAAATAAAAGCTCAAAGATGTTCAATGTAGTGTTTTTCTGGATACTTTTGCAATGAATTTATTTAATAAAAGTGTTTAAATGTTTTCACTCAAAGGCATTCAGAGTAAGTATATAACACGAGCATTGCACAGCAGCAGATTTTTGAGACACACATACCGGTACCTGTATGTGGGTGGGTGTGAGAAGTACTCTATAGGACATGACGAGAGGAAACATCACATTCTAGTGGTTTTAACCTTGTATTCCTTTTTAGTTTTGGGTGTGTGTTGTTGATCTGGTCATCAGATCAGTCTATATGACTGTTAATGTAGACATATTGGACAGACAAGCTCGGGAGACAAGTGAGTATGTCTGATCTACCTTACTAACGTAGCAAGAATGATACGTATATATTGACAGGATTGTATCTTATGCTGATACTTAAGCCACTTCCACTTCAAACCATTCAGAGATGTGAGTTAAGAAGTGAAGTGATCTTAAAATAAAACTTTCAATGAAAATGTAAATATGGAATTGTAACATTAACATTGGTGAGAGAGAGTATAGCCCAGTGTTCATTTTGTCGACTATAGACTAAAAAGACTACAAGATGTTGATATTTTGTCGATAAGACTAAAACAATTACTAAAACTAAGACTATTATGTGTGTTATTCAAAAGACTAAGACTAAGACTAATGGCTGTAATAATTTTACAGCCATTAGACTTAGATTGGTATGTTAACTGTGCAATGACATTAAAGCCAAATACATCTTTTATCTTTACATTTGAGAATGGAACTTATCTGTTCTTTTCAAATCTTGTTGGTTTTGCACAGAGAGTAACAGACAGTGTCAGATCTGATTGATACTGTTACTATATTATTTTCAGAGCAGAGATTTTGTACCTGGCCGTGGCAGTACTGTGGCATACACTGAGCATGTGTTTTGTTGTTTTTTTTATTTTATTTTTTTAGAACATGCGTTGGTTGTGAAGTGTGTCTTTCATTGCAGTTACTTGATATTGGGGCCAGTTTTCACCTCAAGATACCATGAGATTTCTAAAGACAATCAGTGTGATCCTGAACATTCTGATCTTGGTACCTGGTAAGGACAGTTTGAAATGGTTTCATATTCACAGTGTGTTCACCCTTATTACAAAATACTGCCAAACAGATATTACCCAAACATGGTATTGTATTGTATTGTATTGATTTATTTATTTATTGTCAACATACACAGAGCAAATAAAGCGTCAAAAGGATAGACACAAGAAAGCTAAAAGCTTATTTCCATCGTGTTCCTGGTCCCTCTGATTCTGATTTCACGGGAGCGATCATTTAGGTTGAATATACTTTATTACAAGAATGGCAGCTTAGATACACAACATACACAACAGCAACATCAAGCATATGAATAATAACATATCATATACAACAGTGCGTGGACAGCATAAGAGCAAAGCAGCATGATAAGAACAGCATCTCTATACTAAAAGCGGCACTGAGTATGGCTATGGATTCTGCCCTCGGATCATCCGCGGCCACGATACCTGGCACGGTATATCGTGGATTGAAGCTCTCCGCGGTCACATGATCCGAGACCCCCAAAGGAAGGACCTGAGTCCCCCCCAAAACACGCAACGCTCAGAATCCATAATCATACCCAACCATCGGTGAAGATGATTTGTATCCGCTGGCCTAACAGCCTGCTCACCTGACGTGAACAGAAACGCAAGTAATCTAAACTAACTTATAATAGCTATCAATATTTTACCATCCCAATGCCAGCTCAATACTACTAGCACCCAGAATACAGCCTATTTTATTCAGAGCCTATACAACATTTTACACCCCCCCCAACACACCTTGCTTTGCAAAGTGAATACATAGCAGTAACAGAAAATAACCAATAACCTTGCATCCTCCACGGGACGCGTGTCTGATTGAGTACCTCGGCCCCATCAGTCCATTAACCACGGGGCTGCTTCATATCGTTCCCACGCCGCTTGATTGCTCCTCCGCCGCTGCACACGGAGGATCCCAGCCTGCTGAACCTGATGCAGCGGACGCCTGCTGCTGACGACCAGCTGAGGCCCGAGGGCGCCCGGAGCGCCGCCGCCGCTCCACGCCAGGAGCGCCGCCGCCGAAGCTGCTCCGCGCCGGGAGTGCCGCCGCCGAAGGTGCTCCGCGCCAGAGCGCTGCCGCCGAAGCTGCTCCGCGCCAGGAGCGCCGCCGCCGAAGCTGCTCCGCGCCAGGAGCGCCGCCGCCGAAGCTGCTCCGCGCCAGGAGCGCCGCCGCCGAAGCAACTCCGCTCCAGGAGTGCCGCCGCCGAAGGTGCTCCGCGCCAGAGCGGCGCCGCCGAAGCTGCTCCGCGCCAGGAGCGCCGCCGCCGAAGCTGCTCCGCGCCAGGAGCGCCGCCGCCGAAGCTGCTCTGCGCCAGGAGTGCCGCCGCCGAAGGTGCTCCGCGCCAGAGCGCCGCCGCCGAAGCTGCTCCGCGCCAGGAGCGCCGCCGCCGAAGCTGCTCTGCGCCAGGAGTGCCGCCGCCGAAGGTGCTCCGCGCCAGAGCGCCGCCGCCGAAGCTGCTCCGCGCCAGGAGCGCCGCCGCCGAAGCTGCTCCGCGCCAGGAGCGCCGCCGCCGAAGCTACTCCGCTCCGCAGGGAATGCGGCATGTAGAGAGATGGCGCAACGCCTTCACTCTGGCCCTGCTCCCTCAGTCTCGCGGCGAACCAGGTGTGCGTCATGGAACAGAGGGTCGTTGGGGCAGACATCGGGCGGACAGCCAGGTGTTTCAGCATGGAAATAAAGGACGGAAAAGTGAGTTAGTTCTGCTGCAGAGTCTGCTGACGCACACATAAGAAACTCTACAACCCACCTCTTGACTTTTAAAGTCAAGCAATGCCAAAGCGTGGCCCAACCGATATACATAAAGAGAACTGGCTCCCGCCGCTGGCGCTAGAACTGCCGTTCCCTGGCTCCTTTGCGGCATGACGGCGGTGTCGGTGCGCCGCTCCCCCCGGAAGACGAGCCTGTGCCCCACGCGCCTCCGTCGCGGGCTCGCGGGCCGCCGGGAAGTCAGGAAGGCTGGCGGGCCGGCTGGCCCAAGGCAGCAGCGGAAGCAGCTGCAGCCGTCGCAGCAATACCCTCCGCGGTGCCAACCGACTCCCGACTGGACTCCCAGCCGCACACAGCAGTAGACGAAGCTAGAAACATAACCTGTTAGCAGAAACACCCCGCAGCTGCCGTGCGACGCTGCGATGACGACCTGCTGTAGCTGTCGCTATGCGTCGGCTTTAGCCCGAAGCTGAAAGATAAACCTGATGTTAGGGTTAGGAAACCTGAAAAATAAACATAATGTTAGGGTTAGGAAACCTGAAAAATAAACATGATGTTAGCCGCGCCCTTGTAGCCGCCGCAGCAGGACCCTGTTAAGAAAACGCGATTTAGCTGAACCTAGCCGCTTTAGCCTGAAGCTGCAATACTGGAGCAGTAATGACAAACATGTTAGCAGAAAACACTCAGCAGCTGCCGTGCGACGCTGCAATGGCGAACTGCTGAAACAGCAGCTGTGCGTCGGCTCCGGCCCCAAGCTGGAAAGGCAAAATATGATGCTAGCTGCACGCATGCAGCCTCCGCCGCTCTGCCATTACTTTGTGCCTTGAATATGAATAGCAAGCTGTTTTACCAGCTAATGGCTACTAGTAAAGAAGTCATACGCTAGCCGGCTAACAATAGGCAAAGCTAGCTCCTGTCTGACTGACTGAATGGGAAAAACGATTGCTCAACACTAGCAGATAAGGCCAGCGCCGTCGACAACACAACCACTTTTACCAGCTCAGTACACAGTACGAGCACCACCAACTGAGTTTACCTTAGCGAACGGTAGCAAGCAATGGCCCACGAAGGCACAATTAAGTTAGCTTAGCAACAACAACAACGGCACAAACACATTAAATTAGCTTAGCAACAACAACTGTCGCATTGGAGCAGCAGCACTGCACTGCAGAAATCAGCTGGGAATTAGCAACATTAACGGAGACCCACAAACTTTGTTGAAGCAGTACTAGAACACAGCAAAGTTTACCAGAATCCACAATCCCAGGTTTTTCCATACAACCTTGCCTTGATCCTAGCGTAGACAGCAGCTAAAGACGCGAAAGACATGATTTAAGCAGAAGTCAGCAGTACAAATAACCAGTAACCCCTCCGAGACAGCCATGCTTAGCAGCAGCCGCAGCTGGCGCAACATGACAAAGAAAGACGCCTGGAAATGCACCCTGATGTCAGCAACAGACCTGTAGCCGCTCTAGCCTGAGCTGCAAAATAAACGCAGCAGCTACGGGAACACCGCTAGAACATACAATGCGCCGTGCGGTGACCCAACTATATAGCCTTAGCTTGAAGCAAATATTCAATTATATTACATGAAACTCCGAAACATGGAAGCAGGCCCAGCCTGATTCGGTAACCACAACCTGATGGTGTAGCCGCGGACCAGAGCGCCCCAGCAAGGGGCTGAGTGACAAACAAATTCCAGTATCAACACGTGGCTGCTCCATTGCCAAAGCAGAAGTGTGCCCAATATGCTACAATCAGAAACGTTTTTCAGCCTCGCGATTACCCGCCGGCCGAGCAGAGACACACCCTTTATCAGTTTCTCAAGAGGCGACTCACGTTTTTTACTGAACCCTCCCGCGGAGCGCGTTACATAGCCGCCGCCGTGTCTCATGAGCGGTGTGCAGGTTATGACCGATGCAATAAGTCACTCTTGACAATGTATTTTAACTACAGAGGTTGATGTTTATTAATGCTCCTCTAAACACATGTTGCCTACATTGTTGTGTATGTGCAACCCACTAATGCGTCCGGTGCGTGCACCGCTCTATACAGACCCGTCTCTTAAAGAGACCCACACACTTGTACGTGCAATGTATTCATTCACATGACAAGCAGCTGCCGCGATGGCCAGCCGTGCGCGAGTGAAGAGGCCATACGTATATTAAACAGACCATACACACAATATACACGTTACCCAAGGAGAGACTGAAGCAAAACAGCCCCCAATACCAAACAATTAATGGCTGCGAACGCAGCCATCCCGCGCGCCAGTTTGTAGTTCATGGCACTCTCTCTCCCCGCTGTGCCCCCGAAGCTTGACATGCTAGAGAACTACATTTCCCATCCCCAGTGCTTAGTATGCGCTGACGAGCGTCATGCCGTAAACCACCGCTTGACGTGAACTCGGCTAGCTCGGATGCTAGGTGAATGCTGCCGTTTACAGACACCCGCAACCTACAAACTGGATCCTCCTGGCGTGATTCATTACTTGCTACGGGGGCCACGTTTTCACACGGGCCGCCGCTCTATGCCTTGACGTGGCTAGCACGTTGTTTTACCAGCTAACAGCATCCTTACCGAAGTAGCCGGCTAACAATAGTCACCAGCTAGCTCCTAGCTGACTGTACATTAAACCTATTGCTCCACGCTAGCCGATACGGCCCGCGCAGTCGCAAAGCAGTTTACCTTAACGCATGGTAGCCCAGCAAAGGCCCACCAGGGCACAAAAAATTTAGCATTAGCCCGTAGCCACAGCCAACTTTTCTTTGTTCCTGAGTTTAACTTTAGCAACGTTAGCAAAGCCCGTAAGCACATTTAAATTAGCTTTAGCAACAAACGACTGCCACATTAGACTGAAGTACAGAATTCAGCTGGGCACCAGCAACGTTAGCAAGACAATATGAACCTTGAAGCAGTAGTTTAGAATTCAGCAGCGATTACCAGAATAAAACAATCTCAACTTTTCCATACAACCTGGCCAAGATCACAGCTTCTTGGCTTGCAGCTAAGAACATGAATTAGGCGATAATAAGTAGCAGAAACAGCCACAAATACTCAGCCAGCTAGGCACCCTCTCCGAGCGTGTGGGCAGCAGCACAGCTACCTGCAGCAACAAGTGTGGCAACTGACTGGCATTAGGGCATAGCCCCCTAAGTACTCTGGGTAAAGGGTCGAGGCGCCGCCCCGCCCTCGAGGCGCGCGCTCAACCCCTAGACCGCTCCCCTGAACTAGCTACGTCATACTTCCTGCGCCTAATATTATCTAAAAATCAAAGGTACTCGCAAACATAATTGTCTTATACAAATATTTAGGTCTTTGGTTAGATTCTGAAGTTTCTTATAAGCTGCATATTGAAGTGAAGCAAAGAATTGTTTCAGATGAACATATAGATCAATTGTTTTGCTTTTCAAACAAGAAAAGAAATTGTTCAGCAGCTTCCCATCATTGATTACGGTGACATCTTATAATCAGAACACCTCTGAGACACATCTTCATTATACATTAATATTTGTACTCAGGTGTCCTTACCGCACACATCACGCTAGGAGACATTTTCATTGGTTGCTTTTTGTTTTACATTTAGTTCTGTTCAAATCAATATATCCGCTAAGACTTATGCAACAAACCTATTGTGCCTTGAATTTAGAAAGTCATCTTTTAAGTTTAAAACACCTTCAGACTGGAACAATTTACCTACTTAGTCTTAGATCAATTTCTTCATTTCATGTCTTGAAAACTCCTTTGCTTGGCTGTCTCAATGTTTTGATTCTTGTTTTATATAATTGGTTGTATTTTGATTTTGACTGCTTATTTTGATATATTTTTGTATTTTCCTGAAAACACCTTGTTGAATGTTAATTAATGTATACAAAATTTGTATACAAAAAAAACATGTACCTCAGTGTTTAATATTGAGGTACAGTAAATGTAAAGATACAAGATTTTATTTTCTGTTCAATTCTATTCCAAATTATGTAATCACATTGAGGAACATATCTTTATATCTATTTGACATGTCATGTAATCACAATTAACTTCAAATAGAATCAACAATCAAAATAAAATAAGGGCAGCAGATCAGTATTATCTCACATGATTAAAAAAAAAAAAAAAAAAAATAAATCTGAAGATAAAGCATTTTTGTTGACCATTTATTTATTTGTTATTTTCCAGGTGTTTGTAGTGGTCAGTGGGGAGTGACCTTCACCAATCCATCTCTATGTGTCATGAGAGGATCATCAGTAGATATTGGTTGTTCTTATGATTACCCAGAAGGTCTCAATGTCACTGCTGCATTCTGGTACATCTCAGGGAACAACGTAGTTCCTCTCTCTGAACAACCTTCATATCAAGGTCGTATTCAATACATTGGTAATAAACACCATGATTGTGCCCTGAGGATCAATAACATACAAGACAGTGATAAGAGAGATTATCGCTTCAGGTTTGAAACAACAGGTGGGCCAGGGAATAAGTGGTCCAGTTATCCAGTATCTTTGTCTGTACCAGGTAAATTGAGTACTTTTTAACCTTTAATGTAATCAAGGTAAAATATTTCCTGTCAATCTCACCAACTGACGTCCATGTTGTTTTTATTCTTCTGATCAGAACCGTCTGTCCAGGTGACTCCTCCCACTGTGTCAGAGGGGACATGGGTGTCACTCACCTGTCAATCATCTTGTAAACCAACACCCAACATTGTCTGGTTTAAAAATGGACAACGAGTTTCCAACCCAAACTTCCAGGCCAGAATAGAGGATGCTGGGAGTTACCAGTGTGCTGTTGAAGGACAAGAGACATGGAAGTCTGAAGCTGTGAAGTTGGATGTGCAGTGTGAGTTTATATGAGTTTATGTGACATCTTTCTCTCTCTTTGTCTGACTATTTGTGTCTCTTTTTCATTAACTTGTATTCCATTACATTACAACAATTGAAAAGAAAAATCATATCTAACAGAATATATACTAGATGGCACAGGCCTACTCTGGGACAATGCAAGTTGTGGACAATGCAAGTTGTGGACAATGCAAGTCTGTCTGTCTGTCTGTCTGTCTGTCTGTCTGTCTGTCTGTCTGTCTGTCTGTCTGTCTGTCTGTCTGTCTGTCTGGCGTCTCAGGATGTTCTGTGTAAAATGTTCTTTTAAAAATAATCTTTTATAGATAAGATAAGATGTTTATTGTCACTCTATGGAACATGGAACATGTTTTATGCATCCACTTAAAACACATATAATAATATATTTGAGTGTATCTATTTGTATTCCTCCACAGACCCGCCAGTAAATACCTCAATATCAGTGAATCCACCACCAGGAGAAGTAGTTGAGGGCAATAAAGTGACTCTGACCTGCAGCAGTGATGCCAACCCACCAGTAGACACCTACACCTGGTACAGAGACACAGGAAGCAGCTTTATCTCCACTGGTCCTCAGCTGGTAAAGGACAATGTGTCTCCTGCAGACTCTGGAAAGTACACCTGTCAGGGGACAAACAAACATGGATCCAAAACGTCATCACCCTACTCTTTAGATGTTCTGTGTAAGTGAACTGAGCGATTACATTTGTATTTTATTGTATTCATTTTACAGACAGTTATGGTTATTCATGAGCACACATTATTTTAGTCAAACAATCTTTATTCCTCCACAGACCCTCCAGAAATGCCCTCAGTGTCAGTGAATCCACCAGGAGAAGTTGTTGAGGGCAGTAAAGTGACTCTGACCTGCAGCAGTGATGCCAACCCATCAGTAGACACCTACACCTGGTACAGAGGAAGCAGCTCTATCTCCACTGGTCCTCAGCTGGTAAAGGACAATGTGTCTCCTGCAGACTCTGGAAAGTACACCTGTCAGGGGACAAACAAACATGGATCCAAAACGTCATCACCCTACTCTTTAGATGTTCTGTGTAAGTGAACTGAGCGATTACATTTGTATTTTATTTTATTCATTTTACAGACAGTTATGGTTATTCATGAGCACACATTATTTTAGTCAAACAATCTTTATTCCTCGACAGACCCTCCAGAAATGCCCTCAGTGTCAGTGAATCCACCAGGAGAAGTTGTTGAGGGCAGTAAAGTGACTCTGACCTGCAGCAGTGATGCCAACCCATCAGTAGACACCTACACCTGGTACAGAGGAAGCAGCTCTATCTCCACTGGTCCTCAGCTGGTAAAGGACAATGTGTCTCCTGCAGACTCTGGAAAGTACACCTGTCAGGGGACAAACAAACATGGATCCAAAACGTCATCACCCTACTCTTTAGATGTTCTGTGTAAGTGAACTGAGCGATTACATTTGTATTTTATTTTATACATTTTACAGACAGTTATGGCTATTCATGAGCACACATTATTTTAGTCAAACAATCTTTATTTCCTCCACAGACCCTCCAGAAATGCCCTCAGTGTCAGTGAATCCACCAGGAGAAGTAGTTGAGGGCAGTAAAGTGACTCTGACCTGCAGCAGTGATGCCAACCCACCAGTAGACACCTACACCTGGTACAGAGACAGAGGAAGCAGCTTTATCTCCACTGGTCCTCAGCTGGTAAAGGACAATGTGTCTCCTGCAGACTCTGGACAGTACACCTGTCAGGGGACAAACAAACATGGATCCAAAACGTCATCACCCTACTCTTTAGATGTTCTGTGTAAGTGAACTGAGCGATTACATTTGTATTTTGCTTTATACATTTTACTGACAGTTATGACTATTCATGAGCACACATTATTTTAGTCAAACAATCTTTATTCCTCCACAGACCCTCCAGAAATGCCCTCAGTGTCAGTGAATCCACCAGGAGAAGTTGTTGAGGGCAGTAAAGTGACTCTGACCTGCAGCAGTGATGCCAACCCATCAGTAGACACCTACACCTGGTACAGAGGAAGCAGCTCTATCTCCACTGGTCCTCAGCTGGTAAAGGACAATGTGTCTCCTGCAGACTCTGGAAAGTACACCTGTCTGGGGACAAACAAACATGGATCCAAAACGTCATCACCCTACTCTTTAGATGTTCTGTGTAAGTGAACTGAGCGATTACATTTGTATTTTATTTTATTCATTTTACAGACAGTTATGGTTATTCATGAGCACACATTATTTTAGTCAAACAATCTTTATTCCTCCACAGACCCTCCAGAAATGCCCTCAGTGTCAGTGAATCCACCAGGAGAAGTAGTTGAGGGCAGTAAAGTGACTCTGACCTGCAGCAGTGATGCCAACCCACCAGTAGACACCTACACCTGGTACAGAGACAGAGGAAGCAGCTTTATCTCCACTGGTCCTCAGCTGGTAAAGGACAATGTGTCTCCTGCAGACTCTGGACAGTACACCTGTCAGGGGACAAACAAACATGGATCCAAAACGTCATCACCCTACTCTTTAGATGTTCTGTGTAAGTGAACTGAGCGATTACATTTGTATTTTGCTTTATACATTTTACTGACAGTTATGACTATTCATGAGCACACATTATTTTAGTCAAACAATCTTTATTCCTCCACAGACCCTCCAGAAATGCCCTCAGTGTCAGTGAATCCACCAGGAGAAGTAGTTGAGGGCAGTAAAGTGACTCTGACCTGCAGCAGTGATGCCAACCCACCAGTAGACACCTACACCTGGTACAGAGGAAGCAGCTTTATCTCCACTGGTCCTCAGCTGGTAAAGGACAATGTGTCTCCTGCAGACTCTGGAAAGTACACCTGTCAGGGGACAAACAAACATGGATCCAAAACGTCATCACCCTACTCTTTAGATGTTCTGTGTAAGTGAACTGAGCGATTACATTTGTATTTCATTTTATACATTTTACAGACAGTTATGGTTATTCATGAGCACACATTATTTTAGTCAAACAATCTTTATTCCTCCACAGACCCTCCAGAAATGCCCTCAGTGTCAGTGAATCCACCAGGAGAAGTAGTTGAGGGCAGTAATGTGACTCTGACCTGCAGCAGTGATGCCAACCCACCAGTAGACACCTACACCTGGTACAGAGGAAGCAGCTTTATCTCCACTGGTCATCAGCTGGTAAAGGACAATGTGTCTCCTGCAGACTCTGGACAGTACACCTGCCAGGGGACAAACAAACATGGATCCCAGACGTCATCTCCTCATCCCATTAATGTTCTTTGTAAGTAAACACGATTCATTGTCTACTCATGTATTTACATAACAATATCTAGTATGTAGTAAGTTATTTGTCTTGTTGATGTTTATATCAAGATGCACCAGTGAATGTGTCGGTGGAGGTCAGTCCACCAGACAGTCCAGCAGAGGGCAGTAATGTGACTCTGACCTGCAGCAGTGATGCTAACCCACCAGTACACAACTACACATGGTACCAGAGGACTGGGCCTCCTGGTTCCAGCTCCCTGGTCCAGGTAGGGTCAGGACAGGTGCTGCTTCTGGCCTCTCTGCAGCCCTCCCACACTGGACTGTACTTCTGTCACACCAGGAACTCACTGGGAGAAAACAACTCTACTGAGGTGATGCTGCACATGGACACAAAAGACAGCAGTGGTGGAAAAGGTAGGCCTACTTAGATTTTTTACTCAAGTAAGTACTTGAGTAAAAGTACTTGAGTACATGTAGCCTGGTTACTTTACACCATTGATAGAGAGTGAGTTGACAGAGGAAGGTGTTGGAACGAATGTTTGTAATGTTGATTGATGTCCTTCTCAGTTGATAATTAATGTTAAATATGGTGTCATTTTGCAGCAGGTCATCTGATCATTCTTCGTGTTGGTATTGGAGTCAAGGTGTTGGCAGTGCTGCTGCTTCCTTTGGTTATGTGGTGGACCTGGTGAGTTCCCTGTAATCAGTGTTCGAGTTATACTCCCAGAGCTATGGGGGCCCTCCGCCGCCCAAAGGCGGCGGCGGTTGTGTGCTTGTAGATCTGCTGTTTTCACTGCTTTTGTGCGACGGCCTTGTATGATGAAGTAGGGCTTTGCTTTGCGAAAAAACATACACATTTGAAACTTGGAGATACAAGGTTTCTGCCCGACAGTGACGATTTACTTTGTTGGCCGCCCAGCCCCCAAAATGGAACGAAGGAAATGTTTTCCTAATGGCCGGCCTGGACCGGCCGGGAATGAACCGGCCGTTCGGGGGTTGTCCCGCTTTTCCCAATGGCCAGCACGTCCCTGGTTGCAACCAAAGACAATTCTTCCATGGCTTCTTTTTGTGGCGCTGGAGCTGCTTATTTTTATTTTATTTTATTTTTATTTTTTTTAACATTGCAGGACCCTGCATGATACTTTCAGGGCTGTAGGGCTAGAACAGAAAATGTGTTACAACTTAACATATGGATTTGTTTGGAGATTTAATGCTCTGATCAGTGCTACTGGATTTTCTGCCCGCGAAGCAGCCTGAAAGATTATTTGTGTGACGTTTGGTGCAGATTGGAGCATTGGTGCACCATGGTGGCCGTTTGAGCCCTGGTGTGACTGTTGTCATGGCAGAGCCCTTAACAGTGTCTGTGTCTAGAATGGTGCGGTTCAGAGCAACGGTGCACCTCGCTGTTGGTCCACCCACCCTCCCTCTGGGCAATATCACAAGAGGATTTTCATATTTTATGTTAGATTTTCATGCATAATCATCACATTTTTAAAAAGGAATGAAATATTTAACTTTGTGTAATGACTCTTTTAATCTAATCTAATTTGAAATAAGTTACTGAAAGAAATTAATTTCTACGATATTCAATTTTTTTGTAATGCACCATATATTAAAATAATATTTCTTATTTTTAAAGGAAACAAGATTCTGGCTTGCACAAAGCGGTGAGGAGAGCTGGAGTATTTTCATTGATTGCACATTTTGATGTATTAATTATATACATTTTAACATGATAAATGTATCATGTTTCAGGAGGACAGTCCAATTTACGTGAACATCAGCGCTAACTGGGGTCGTAGACGAGGCTTCATCTCCTCTGCTGATCAGGACACCAGGGTTGTAGAAGAGGAAAGCAACGTGTAAAGAAAGACAGAAGCATGAAGACTTTCCTTTGCATTTACAATAGACCAGGTGCTGATCAGTGTCTGCTGCCTGGACACTGAAATACATCAGCTAGCTTGTTATTTAAATAGCAGAACAAATAGAAAGCGTATACTGTTATACTGTATGATAAAACTGTGTTGAGGCTCTCAGAGTCACCACACCCACACTGGCCAGAGAGAGGAGAGATGGTGAGATGGTAGCGTGAGAGAAAGAGGAAGTGCATCTATCTCACTCACACCAGCGACTGTAGTTATTATACATGCATACACACACACACACACACACACACACACACACACACACACACACACACACACGCTTCCTTGTGCGTGCGTGTGTGTTTGCACACACACAGACGCATCTTTATTTCAGCCACAAATTAATCTGAGAAGTTGTCGGTGAAATGGAGATTCAATAATGATGATGAAGATGTTATGGTGGAGTTGGAAATAGATGGGAGAAGCCCAGAGCTCAGTGAGAGATGAGGACACCATCAACATTGTCTGTGTGGTTGTTTTTGGTGGAGCCAGAGTGTTTGAAATCATTGTAGCAGTCTAAACAGTTACTGTAGGGTGGATGGGTACAATGAACATATTAGGAATGCCTTAATTCATTTCCAACATTCTTCCAAGACCCTCAGCTGTATTTTAGCTGCTCTGTTGTTTTTCTAAAAGAAAAAAGGTAAAGGTAAATGCTGTTTCTACAGAGGCAGAGGTCAGCTAGGTCAGCAGTTGGGGAGTAGAAGTTGGATCAGCTGTCTACTCTGATTACTTCCAAAATGTGGTAATATGATATATTTGTGTGATTATATTAGTTGTATTTCTTTAATAGTCAATTTTGATTAACTTTTACTTATGTATACAATGGATAATCACCTATTTTACTAAGTTAAATCGCCTGCAATAAAAGCAATAAAACTATGGGTAAACCATAGCAATTAAATGTGACACGCATCATTTATTTAGAAATCAAGAAGATATGTTGACAAAGCCGGTCCATCTGGAAACATATTTTTATTTAAATCAATATAATCTTCAGTTCATGTAGTATTATTTTAATATTAGGCTAACCACAGACAGTTGAATTGCAATGACTTTCTATGGGCTGGCTTGCAGTACACTGTTCTCCCTTACCCGAAGTGGGGCCGCTGTCTCAATTGTGGGCGTGAATGCACATCAGCAGATTCTCAGGGTTTCTAAAACACATGTTGGTGGGTGTGGGAGGTGTGAAGTGTTTTTAGGACAAGACCAACACCTCTTTCATGCACATGCATGACATTTATAAATGTGATGCTAGTTTGACAGGTTAATCAGTCTCAGTCAAAATTCCGAGAGCTCATGTACTGTATTAATCATTATTATCCCTTTCTTTTTAACTTAGTATACGTACACTTTAGTTTTTCAGAGTCTGGATTGTTTAGCTTCTAATTTCATCTTTTGTATTTCATCTTATTTCCACAAACCAAACATACTGTAGTGTAGAAGATCTACAAGCCCACAACATGTCAGCAGCGATGCGTTGTGGTATATCAGTTGTTATTTTTGGGTGGGACCCCTGGGCCACAGTAGCCTGTGCTTGGGCTACTAGATTGGTAGACAAGCCAGTGGACCAATCATGTGACGTCTCTCTGCCCTGTGGGCCATACTCAAGGATTGTCTCTCTTCAGGCTATAGGCTCCGTTTCTGTATTCCCATTTAGGGTCTTAAAATTAATTCCCTGTATTTCTATTTGGCATTTCACTTCATTATAAAATATTCATGCTTACAGGGAATGACACTTATTTACATTGAATGACAACGTACATGTGTTTGACAGTATATAGTGTTTGTAAGTGAAGAAGTGATCCAAACATAAAACCTTACAAACTATTGGGTCTTAAAAAATATAGTAATTAAGGCTCAGTTTCTCAAACTTTTAAATTTCATAACCCTCATAACTCTGAGAGTGTACATTACAAATGGAACCAAATGACCCTTTGGTTCCATTTTACACACCCGTAAGCAGCATATGTCACTGCATGTGTAACCTTGACCAACCTTGAGATTCACTGGTGTTGCAGAGTGTTTCCAGTGAGCCAACATACTTAATATCAGCTCTCTGACTCTGTTTGACCAGAATGGAACAGAGCCCTAGTGATAAGACCTGTGAAGTAAGTAAGGAAGAGGCCCAATGTCTCTCCAACATGGCTGCTGTGCATAGAGCCTCAGTGTTGTTATGCAAACAAAATGCATGTTGTCAGCACTCTACGCAGCACTTTTATATTTAGACATACAGTGTGAACACACCCTTAGAGTTCCTTTTTCTAAACTCACATCACGAAAAAGGAGAAGGAAACATTAAACATTTTAACCCTCATACTGAGTAAAATGTACCTGAATTGCATTGTAGGCTACTGCTCTTTTTTCCCTCTACATCCGATGTATTTGCCAAAATGATCCGATCTACAAGCTCACAACGTGCAACTTTGACGTGTTTTGTGAGCTTGTATATTGGCTATTTTTGGCGAATATTCCTCACAAAATATGGACGCTAGGTTCAAGTGGTTAAACTACATTCTTATGATGAACAGTCATGTTAACTACTTATCTTCTCCACAAATAAGAAGAACATGTTTTTGTGTCACCTGTCAGTTATAACAAATACCGGTATGATTTATTGATAGACTGATTATCTAACTGTACTCAGCCTTTTTCAGCGCTCTTCCATCTGGGCTTTCGTAGCCGCTCACTTCAAGCTTCTCCTTCAGTTCATTCTCAAACCGTCAGCATCCAGCCTGCGGATGTGCTTGTCCACCATTTCATAGGTCTGCATGGCAAGCTGCACTTGTCATCACTGAACTCTTTACATTTGCTGTAAGCATTCTGGATCTTCTACATTGGAGAAAAAAGTAAACAAATGTTTTTATCTCATAACTCAAGATTTCTTAGTTTCAGCATGCTTTTGTCTTTTCTAAGCAAGGACAGCATATTGGTTCAGTGACATTCAAACCAGGGACCAGCAGGGCCCATGCAGATCACAACACAGCCCTGCAACACAAATGTTATAAAACATTGTTTTTTAAAGTGTTTAATTGACCTGATGGTGGCGCTATAAAGCCAATGTGAAAAGGGTGGCATTTGTTCTTTGACCTTGTGGGAATGTGTGTACAAAGTTTCACGGAAAGCGCATGCTGCGTTGTGCGTTCATGATTTGAGGCATTTTGTTCAAAACGGACCAATCCTGCAAAGTTTAGAGGCCAATCTTAGCCAATCAGGATGGAATATGAATTATCGGACAGATCCGTCTTGATCACATGATTGTAGAGATATTGTGTACTGATTTTTATTTCTTTATCACTTCATTATAAAATGTTCATGCTTACAGGGAATGAATAGAGGCAGAGCCCTGACACCAAACTGGTAATATTCATCCTGTCAATATTCAATGACAGGATACATGTTTGACAGTGTCTATCTATACACTATCAAACATGTATCTGTACGCTGTAAATGGTAAATGGTGCATTTATATAGTGCTTTTATCCAAGGCGCTTCACATAGATTGTGCATTACATTCACCCATTCACGCACACATTCATACACCGGTGGCGGAGGAAACCATGCAAGGCACCAACCTACTCACCGGTAGCAATTAGGGGTTCAGAGTTTTTTTTTTTCTCTTAATTTTTTTTATCCCACAATTTTGTAACCCATTTTTTCACCCAGTGCTAATTGCCTATGTAATCCTGGGCTCTGCTCTCCCTCTGCCGCGCCTGGGGAAACAACGGACTGACCTCATGCTTCCTTCTATGCATGAGGAGTCCAAGTTGCTTCTTTTCACCTGACAGTGGAGATTTCCCTGGTTTGGACGTAGCGCTTGGAAGGAACACGTTATTCCAACCAGTTCCTTTCCCCTCCATCAGGCGCCCCGGCTGGCCAGGGGGAGGCATTATTGAGACCAGGATTACGTGCATGTTTTTGTGAGGGTATCAGCCCTAGGAGACACGGAGAGAACATGCAAACTCCACACATAAAGGCCCTTTCTCCAACCCCACCTAGGGTATGGGCACTGATGACGCGGAGGAGAGAACACGCCCCCCAGTGTCATTTAAACCAGGGACCAGCAGGACCCATGCAGATCACAACACAGCCCTGCAACACAGATGTTATAAAACATTGAAAGGAGTCAAATGAAGTTAATAATTATGTAATAATTTGTTAGCAAGATGTATTTAGCATTATGTTGTGCAATAATATGGTTTTATGTTCTTTGGTTTTATTCAGCTGCAGTGAAATCCTAACTGTTAATTACCCTGAGAATGTAATGGGCCATTTGGGCCCCTTTAATTCTGATAGTGACACTGACGTCTTTTACTGTGAAGACAGTGTCATGTACTGTATGTACAGACACAGCCTGGGGCCAGCCTACGGTATATACTAAAGCAGCTAACTAACTGCATCCCCTCCTTGTTTTAACCATAGGTTTTAACATGTGTGGGGATGATGTCAAGCTGGCTAGGCTAGTACAGACAAATTGAGTTTTCATTAAATTAGTTGTTCTCACTGTTTTAATACTTTTCCTTTTTTGGATCATGGTCATTCATTTTGAACTTGCTCTTACACATACACACACATTGAATCGCCACTCTAACTTGAAGACATTTTAGCTCTTAATTCTCCATGATTAAATTGCCAGAACTCCAACAGTGTTTATACTTCATACATAACAACACATACTACACTTTAAACTTCTCTCCTACCTGGGTTGCAAGCCTTAAAAACAAGCCACCAAACATGACAGTGACGTCTGGGGACGTGACCAAGCTGCTGTATTTGAGGATTTGGGAGAGAGGATGTGTTTGATATAAATTTAATAGTACTGTACTGTACTGTACTGTTCTTTCACAATTCCTCCTTTCAGTCAAAACAAATGTCATATAGCATTACGGTCAGTGTGCGTGCGTGTGTATACGTCTGTCTGAACTGTCCGTCCGTCCGGAGAGAATATCATAAACTGCTGGACAGGTCAGTGCCAGACTTTGTATGCACACTGCCAGTAGGTCACTCCACTATTGTGTCTTTTCACATATTCTGTTTTATAATATTTTGAAATAATACATTTTATAATGGAATTCAATTGGGGCTTTGATCGGGCTGAAACCTTCCTGAAAAGTGAAGTCAAACTTCATACAGTAGATACTGTATGTCATAGACGACTGACATCATAAATGACTGATGTCATAGTCCAGAATCCACACAGGAGCCACGCCGTTTCCAAAGAGACCACATTTCTTACTACATGATTTCTTAACATAGTATTAAAGAGAACAGTCAATTAAATGTCAGCAGTAGTGAAAAGAAAGAGAAAAAAGTGCTGTAGCCTACTCTCAAAATGTTTATAAGTAATGTGTGAAGAGAGGGAGGAATTCTAGTGGTTCTCATCTTGAGAAAAATAAGAGAAGTCAAGATTCTTGACTTCTCTTATTTTTTGGGGGTGTTGTTGAATGATATCAGTATAGATGCATGTTAATTGTAGACATACTGGACAGACAAGCTCTGGAGACGGGTGAGTACATAATAATGATATTTCATGACAGGATTGTAAGGTAGATTTATTTGTATTGCAAACGCAATTCAATGTGCTTTAACAGATATTTCAGATTGCATTGATTGGCTACGATTGGCTTTCAAAGTTTGTGGGAGAAGCCAGTTTTGCACAAAATGCCACAAATAATGAGCCCACCGTCTGACTGCCGTAAATATTTGCACGCTTACCTCCTCCCAGAATTCTTCAAACCGGCCTGATTGTGGTGCTTTAACAGCTCACCTAACCTTTTGGCCTATAATAATATTTTTTTAATCTGGATTCCTTGGATCTTAACACAACTCGACATATAGGCCCTGACATATAGGCACCTTTTTGGGTTTTATTCAAAACACACTGCTGCTACTATACCCTACGAATTTTGTCCAAAACTCACACAAATCAGTACAAATTATCTCTGGTCTTTTGCAGTTTCATTCCAATTGTCTATGACTGCTTTCCAAATATTGCTGACACTGGTTAGGGGACACAGCCTGGCAGGGATCTGCACTCTGAGGAGCGCACTTTTCTAGTTGATATTTGCAAGTAAGAAGCATCATAAGTGAAGTATTGATATTGCTTAGCTATTTGACATTTTCCTTTTCATATGATTATCGTTTAAATGCAATTCATGAAAGCTTAATTGTCTAAAAGAAAAAAGAAAAGACGTTGACATGGTTGCATGAGGCAATTCACATGCAGGAAAACCTTTATTACTAACCCTAACCCTATAAATATTAAAATGTAACATTACTATTGGTGAGAGTGACTCGGTATAGCCATAGATTTACTGCCAGCTTATTACAGAACAGAGAGTACAGCACATGTGTTGGTTATGAATTGTGTCTTTCATTGCAGTTACTTGATGCTGGGGTCAGTTTTCACTTCAAGATACCATGAGGTTTCTGAAGACAATCAGTGTGATCCTGAACATTCTGATCTTGGTACCTGGTAAGGACAGTTTGAAATGCTTTCATATTCACAATGCCCTCACCCCTCATCGATATACAAAATGACTTGCTGTTTATCCGTTTTTCTCAATATATATTGGCATATAAGTGTGTGTGTGTGTGTGTATACTGTATACTGTGTCAAACACCTACAGTAGTTGAATGTTGACTAATATACAAAAATAGTTGTTACGGTAAATATGAAAAAAAGATTTAAAAAATATGTCTTATTCCATTCGATTATTTAATCATATTGAGGAAAATACTTACATTCAACTTTTTTGACATGTCATGTTTTCACAATCAATCATGAAAGTAGATTTTTATCTCTCACGATAAAGATGAAGATTTCTGTTGACAGGTGTTGTTTATTGTTATATCTTTTACAGGTGTTTGTTGTAGTCAGTGGGCAGTGACCTTCACCAATCCACCTCTATGTGTCATGAGAGGATCATCAGTAGATATTGGTTGTTCATATGACTACCCAGAAGGTCACACTGTCACTGATACATTCTGGTACAGGAACAAAAACACTGTTGTTCTCCATGGCTCTCAAACTTCTCAAAGTCGTATTCAATACTTGGGTAATAAACACCATTATTGTGCCATGAGGATCAATAACATAGAAGACAGTGATGAGGGAGATTATCACTTTAGGTTTTATACAAAATGTATTAGGGATTGTATAAAAGATGATTCGTTTGGAAGTCAAGCAGTACATGTGTCTGTAACAGGTAAGCAATTACTTTTTTTTTAACCTTTCATGCAATCAAAGTGAAATCTTTCCTGACAATCTCACCAACTGACATAAATCTTGTTTTTATTCTTCTGATCAGAACTGGTTGCACAGGTGACTCCTCCCACTGTGTCAGAGGGGACATGGGTGCCACTCACCTGTCAATCATCTTGTGAACCAAGACCCAACGTTGTCTGGTTTAAAAATGGACAACGAGTATCCAACACAATATTCCAGGCCAGAATAGAGGATGCTGGGAGTTACCAGTGTGCTGTTGAAGGACAAGAGACATGGAAGTCTGAAGCTGTGATGTTGAATGTGCAGTGTGAGTTTATATATATTGCTATTACACAGCTTGGTTGAATGCTTGATTCAGATTGGTCAATAGCTGAAATCAGCTGTGTATTATTTCTTGATAACAGACCGCAGAGCACCTGGCTGCACTGCGTGAATGTTATGCCGTATCCAACATGACAGCCATGTAAACAAACACACACTGTCATTATACAACTAAACGTTCCTCTCAAGAATGTTTTTGAAAAAAAGTAAGCGAGAAATAGACGATACCGTAACACAATATTCTATTTGACCAACACTTGCTTGTTTGCCGAGGCGACCGTGTTGCGCTGAGCAGATGTTGCAGACTGTAGGCCTACATGTTGCGAGTAGGTGGTGTTATGAATTTAACTAAATATTGACACCTAAATGTGTTCAGACCATGACTCATATCGTATGTGAAATTTGGGGCTGATTTGACCTTACTTTCTAGTTACAAAGTATTTCCTGTTTCATGGTGAAACATGGAAAATCACCGCGTCACCATGGTGATGCTGGTGCATGCGAGAAAAAAAACTAACTTTTAATCATTGCGGTATTTACACTGAGTGAGTTTTCAATGGATCTGATTATCCTCTTATTAGGAGGAGTTTGTTAGCCTGGGTGCCAGCCTACTCACTACGTTCCGTGATTTGGTTTCATCACTCCACTTCTCTGAAGAAGAGGAGAAGCGGAGTGATAAAACCAAATCACAGAACGTAGCAAGCCTGGCACCCAGGCTAGGTAAAATACAGCTAATATATATTTTCACCCCCATCAGATGGTCCCAAGAATGTTGTGTTGTCAGTAAGTCCACCAGGAGATGTTGTCAAAGGAAGCTCAGTCACTTTGACCTGCAGCAGCAGTGGTTCAAATCCACCAATCCAGAGCTACATCCTTCTCAAAGACAACACTGAAGTGACACAGGAGAAGATGATGACCATCTCTAACATCCAACCCAGTGACAGTGGAAGATACTCCTGTCAGGCAAACAACAACATGACCACAGTCACTTCACCTGAAGTCACTCTTCATGTTCAGTGTGAGGTTTTAATTTAATTAATATTATATGGCATTATTTGCTTTATTATATTGACCAATGCTGGTGTAATAGTGTGTACACCACATAATCAATCTTTATTCCTCCACAGACCCTCCAGAAATGCCCTTAGTGTCAGTGAATCCACCAGGAGAAGTTGTTGAGGGCAATAAAGTGACTCTGACCTGCAGCAGTGATGCCAACCCACCAGTACACAACTACACCTGGTACCAGAGGACTGGGCCTCCTGGTTCCAGCTCCCTGGTCCAGGTAGGGTCAGGACAGGTGCTGCTTCTGGCCTCTCTGCAGCCCTCCCACACTGGACTGTACTTCTGTCACACCAGGAACTCAGCGGGAGAAAACAACTCTACTGAGGTGGAGCTGCACATGGACACAAAAGACAATGGTGGTGGAAAAGGTAGGCCTACTTAGATTTTTCAAGTATAATATTACTATTTATTATGAAGTAAAAGTATATGTAAGTAAGTAGTAGTATCACATGTTGCACTTAAGTACAGTAGGCCTACTTCAGTATATAGTCTACTTACTTTACACCACTGATAGACAGTGAGTTGACAGAGGAAGATGTTGGAAGTACTTTACAGGCTGTAAACTGATAATTACATCTAAAGTGTATAATTGTCTAATTGTTTAGTCATCTAATAATATGTAAAGCACCAGTAAAACCACACTGAAAACAATGTTAATTGATTTCCTCCTCAGTTGATAATTAATGTTAAATATGTGTAATTTTTCTGCAGGTAATCTGATCATTCTTCGTGTTAGTATTGGAGTCAAGGTGTTGACAGTGCTGCTGTTTACTTTGGTTGTGTGGTGGACCTGGTGAGTTTCCTGTCATCAGAACACATTACAATGACAATCTCTGTACCAATTATATATATTATAATATTGAATTATATTATGTTCTTGTCAGTATTGCACACCGTTTTTCAAATTAAAACAATGGTTTTAAAACACATTTCTCGTTTTTAAAGGAAACAAGTTTCTGAAATGGACAAAAAAGTGAGAAGATCTACATTATTTTTAATTGATTGCTTTTATACTGATGATACATTTTATACATTGTGATTTATTGATGATTGTGAATATGATTGACTGTGTTTCAGGAGGACGGTCCAGATTATGTGAACATCAGTGGAAGTGTTGGTCGTAGACGAGGCTTCATCTCCTCTGCTGATCAGGACACCAGGGTTGTAGAAGAGGAAAGCAACGTGTAAAGAAAGACAGAAGCATGAAGACTTTCCTTTACATTTACAATAGACCAGGTGCTGATCAGTGTCTGCTGCCTGGACACTGAAATACAGCTTGACCTGAGATCAGCTTGCTTGTTAGTAGAATAGCAGAACTAATATAAAACCTTCACTGTCATTCTGTTTCTGTATGATAAAACTGTGTTAAAGTGTGAGGCTCCCAGAGTCATCACACCCACACTGACCAGAGAGGAGAGATGAAGATTAACAGATTGAGTCAGATAGGAGAGATGGTAGTGTGAGAGAAAGAGGAAGTTTATCTATCTCACACACACCATGCAGGGCCTGTAGTTCACAAATACATTGAGGAAGCAGAAGAGGAGGTGTCAGTGAAATAGAAGCATTCAATAATGATGGTAAAGATGTTATGGTGGAGTTGGGAACAGAACGTTTGAGAAACAGAGCTCAGGGATAGAAAAGGACACGATTAGGACAGTTAGAGAAAGCAGGGTGGAAAAGGAGGATGGTACAGTAGGGACATGTATGTTTGGCTCTGATCATTGATCAAGATGATGTCATGAAAATGCATGCCATCAATGATGAATTTGTGATCAAAGAGGATATTGAATTTGAGCTTATAATATTATATAGTTTGTAGTATTTTATGACATTTTGGCAAAATAATTAGAAAACTGGAGTTACAGCAGCTATTATGATAAATTGAACATGATATATAACTTGGAGCAAATGTTAAACTGATTAAGTGCTGTAGATTATATAGTTCTATTCTGTTGTTCTATTTTAACTATTTTATATTGTATAATGTAACGGTGCTGTGTAAGGGATATTTTTTCATTTAAAAAAGTTAAATTGGAAATATGAAACAATAGAGTGAACAAACAACATTGGAACTGGGACATTTTAGAATTTAAGCTGATTCATTTTGTTCTCTTTTCTGAAAATGTACTTTCTGTTTATTACATGTGGAGAAAGACAGGAAGACCAATGTCACTGAACAAACACAATATAATAATGTTTACAATAAGAATATAGAGACTTTAACCTTTTTCCCCCCCTCCTTCGTTTTAATCAATCAACATTTTTACTTACAGTGCTACTTACATATAACTGGATTGCCTTGTTTACAGTTAGTAACAACTGGGAACTAAGAAGATGTGCGTGTTATTACCATGCACCTGAACCTTGAAGGTTGTAACAAGTCATGATAATAGGGGGAAGAGTCATCATATTTTAAAGTGACATCTATATCTGGTTATTATTGGTACACAGAGCAGACAGAGTGGATGTGTAGCCTACTAGAAACTTCTACTCTGGTTTTATTATGATATTTGTTTTATTTCTTTATTACTTAAGCATTTTTTATTTACTTTTTCTATGCATTGAATGGATAATCTGCTACGCTAAACTGCCTGCAATAAAAGCATATCTAAAATTCTAATTCTGACTTTGTCACTATTTTTCCACATCACAGTGTTTAAATTCTATGGTATGGTATAGCACTACTTGACATAATATGTTTATTAAGTATGATGATGATGCTATCTCAAAAGGAAGGAAGCCTGCTTTAACCCATTAGAACCGGGAGAGTATCTGTGTCATTTTAGATTTGAGCTATTCATTTTAAGCAGTTTAAGCATCATTTTATACACTAGCTATTCCAAAATAGAAGATATACAAGGTCATATCGTGCCAGTTCGTGCCGCAATATGAGCTTTTAGATCTGTATAATGTGGTCCTCCTTGAAATGAAAAGCTTTGTGCAACACATATAGATTTTGAAAAATTCTGAAAAATGCCAAATTGTTAAATGTTACGAAAGAAAGAGGCAAACATTGTTGACAATTATCACAATATTTCTCTGTGGAAAGGTTCAATCACACAGCAACTTTTAATCTATAGTTAAATGTTCTTCTATATTGTAACAGTCTGTATAGAAGGGTTGACAGTTTGTGAACATACCAACCATACTAAAAGGTTAAGATAGATCTACACACTCGTGTTAAAACATTTTTGTACATTTTTGTACACTTGGGAGAGACTAATGTCCCCTAATGACTTATGTCCCCCTCTGGTGGTGGTTTGCATTCAAAGCACCAGTGAAAAACGCATGGCTGCTGTTTTTAGCTGTGCTCACTGCTCCAACATCTGGCTTTGTCTGTTTGTATGCATGATGTACAGTACATGTGTCCCACACTTGGCTAAATTGGCTTTTTATGAATTGAATACAAAAGGACCCTGATGCAAACAAGCCGTTGCACTTTCTTGTGGTCTAAATCCGTTTTTAGCCCAAGGAATATCTTTCGTGCAAAACAAATGCTTGCAATGGATTCAGAATCATGAAAAAACCCTAGTTTGACCCCTCACATGCTAATTAAATCAGATTTTGGACCGGTGGCTCCTTGACTATGTGGTATGACGACTTAGTAGTGTATTAATAATTTAAGGAAGAATAACTAAAAAGTTGAGATATGGAGACATGCGTTTCTGCCCGACAGCAATAATTATGTAACATTTGACTTGCATGTGTTTGTTGGTGATTCACTCTCATCTGTATAAACACATGCATCATCTATGTGTTTGATAGACTTCACAACATGTGCTGTCATAAACATATTGGCAATGGGTTGCACACAGTGGCAAGAGTTACTGAAGTTTTCTCTTTCTTTATTGTACATGCTTGAATCAAGAACAAATGTTTCGGCTATCCAGCCTAAATTGTTGATAGGCCTACGTCTTTATCAAGAGGGTTGCTGGATAATGGGAACTCCTACTTTTAAGTGGCCTTCAAAATCCCAGTTAAAAAAAAAAGTAAAAAATTAAATAAAATAATATTAGTGAGGGGAAAGGATGTATGAATAAGCGGAGAGCGGAGAGCCCGAGACCCTGCTTCTGTAGCCGGGGTCTAAATAAAGCTTATGACAGGCTGCATTAAGAGGCTGTCAGGCCAGCAGGACGGGACAGCCCATTAAGGCTTTGTTCCATTACACAGTATAGTGTGGCGCGCCCCAGCTTGCTGACACACTGGGGTCACCTCGGCAGGCACACTCCATTAGTCTCCATCACTCTCTCTGGCGCATGCGCACGCGCGCGCACACACACACACACAAACACACACACACACAAACACACACACACACACACACACACACACACACACACACACACACACACACACACACACACACACACACACACACACACACACACACACACACACACACACACACACACACATAGTCGGAACAAACTTCCACTGTATAGTGATTCCCCAGCTTTTTAATTAATTAAAGGACGTCCTGTTTGATGTGCATTAGGACAGTGGTAGCCTGGCATTTCCAGACAAATATCACAGCATAGATATTAGTCTGGAATGTGAACCTGCATTTCCCGCAAGGGCAGATTAAAAAAGATACCTGTCCTGGTGATAAACCAGTCCCTGGACCCAAATTTGAGAATCATTGCATTAGCCCAAGGACCCCTATTTGATATGTTTATTCTTTTGTTTTATTCTTATTTTATCTCTGGGACACCCAACAGACACTGTAAACTCCACAGAGTAAAAACAAAGTATAAATGAACCGGTCCATTTGGTTTCTGACAATAAATTATTTAGCTGGGGACCTCCTTGAACCCCCTCACACACACATGCATACTGTACGCACACACCCACGCACACACACCCATACATACACACACACAAAAAAAGCTTCAAATTCACACACAGTGGACACAAAACACAGTACACAGACACATCGATGAGCAGACATTATTAGTAATTTGGGATGTGTTTATTCGTAACAGTAATACATGGTGGAATACGTAAATCAAGAGGAGGACCAAAAAGAAAAGAAAATCGTCTAAAAACCCACTTTGTATGTATTCATAAAGATAAAAATAATGTGTCAATTTACATTAAGAAACCGTTAGCTGAGGTAAAGTTAAAACAGAGTCTAGAAATGTTTATGTACTCAAACAGCAATGCGCTTTTCCCTTTTTTAAATTAGGTGTCTCTGGCTCACATTCTATTTTTGTCCATTTTTTCCCTTTTTGTTAATCATGTCTTTTAGTCCAAAAAAGTTTCTGGAGTGAAATGGTGGGGACTCTGGCCATAAAATAGGGAGAGCCATTATTGGCATCACAGTTGGCGTACTTCTTAGCAGAGGCTGCTTCGGACACGGACAGAGACACTGACGGCAACGCTATGGCACCTGGCAGACAGACAGACAGACAGACAGACGGACGGACGGACAGACAGACATTTGGACAGGCAGGGCTGTCTGTGTGTGTAAGAGGGGGGTGTCATGTCATGAACTCCATACCCCAGGTGTTCTGGAGTATGGACAAAAGAGGTTTGTCACCTACTGATGGTTCCTGGCTGTAAATCATTTAGCTGGGGACCCCCTCGAGGACCCCATGTTGAGGACCAGTGGTACCAGAGAATAGGGTTGGAACAGTGGAGGGAAGCTTTCAGCACTGGGTGCCAGCCAGTTAGGATAGGACCATGGGAAGGAGTAATTGTGGTTTTAACTTTTAAGAGGACATGGTTCATCAGAAGACATGTGCACTGCCACTGGGTTAGTCACAGAAACGCGGGTAGAGGAAAATTGGGGATTATGTTGCATGATTCGAGGGCTGTGGGAAGCACAAGAGGGTGGGGATGGTGTTTACAGGAAGTTGAGACTACAGAATTGTGGTCGGTTGCAGTACATCAGACCCAGGTGGAGGAACACAAGGCCATGGGGAAGCACAGCTGAGGGACGTACAGACAAAATGGCTGGTGAAGTACGTATATGTGCAGTGTAAATAATTGTTAGGGTGAAGGTATGAGGATTAAGAGGGATCTTGTGTGATGCCAGGGGATAGGGAGATAAGAGGACAGGACAGGACAGGACAGGACAGGACAGGACAGGACAGGACAGGACAGGACAGGACAGGACAGGACAGGACAGGACAGGACAGGGGGCTTCAGTGTTCAGATATAGCAGCATACTCCATTAGAACAGCTGACGAGAGTCTGGTTCAGTTGGGCACCTGGACTGGGAAAAACAACCTGGTCTGTGGCTCATGACTCGCGCTGTTGGTTTGCGAGTGACTCACTCATGCAGTGTGTAGGTACAGTCCGCAGCACTGCTGGATGTGAAACACGTGGTTAAATTGTTAAAACGTGGATATGGCGACCACAACGCACTTTGGGGAATGTATGTAACGGAGGTATTATAGAGGTTTTCCCTCTCTAGCGATGATTTTGAATTGTGATAATGAATGGTCACAAGATGAAGCGTTTTCAGAGGTGTTTGTTCCTCCCTGGAAGTTGGACTAAATGGAATAAATGGCTGGAATAAAATGAGAAAACATTGCGGAACAGCCAAACCCAGTTTGTCTGTTCCGCAATGTCCCTCAATGTTTCCCAGTTCGGGTAGTCACGATATCTCGACGGCACTGAACAGCCGAATTAAGCTCGGGTCCCGCCCACCCGAACCTCTGAATAGCTTAAGTCAGAGGTCATTCCAAATGTTATTTTTTTTTCTTTTTTTGCTGGAACCTAGCCAAACTGAAAAACGAGTCCGCTTGTCCTAGTGGAGTATGCATTGGTGCTTTAGGCTTTGAGCTTAGTGCAGGGACTGAGGAGTGTTGCATGGTAAAGGTTGTAGACAATGCAAGAACCGTGCATGAGAAGGAACAGAACAACATTAGAGAGAGAGAACATTGGGCAGAGAGAAAGGTAGAGGAGGAGGAGGAGGAAGAGAGAGACACAGAGAGAGAGAGCAAATGAAAAGTCCATCAGAAAACAGGATAAATTAAACAACGTTGGTATTGCTTGGGTAACATCTAAGAGTTTTGCATATAACTGAAAGCTTTCCTATTTTATGGCACAGAGGTTTCCGGTGGACAAAACAAAACAATGGTTGGCTGTTATTATCGTTATTTACAAAATGAGTTTGGCAAACCAACGATCAGATGCCTTAAAGCCATGTCCACTCTATAACTCCTATAGAGCATTTTGACCCCAGCGGCTTTTGATTGACTTATAAAATAAAAATTCCATTTTTCAATTTGTTCAGTTTTTCTTTTTTTGTTCTTTTTTGTTCAGTTTTTTTTATCTGTATTGTACAAAAGCTATAGAGAATGAACAGTTCAATCACAGAATCTGTTTTGTCTCTCGACGTCCGTGCCCTCTGGCAGAGTCCATCCCTTTATTATGTAATGTCTGGCTCCTCCGCAGGCCTCCGACGGAGAGTCTT
>NC_137810.1:48401389-48406389 GCF_963921795.1 Nannobrachium achirus
AATCAGATATTTGTTTTATTTTATTAAACAATACAGGAGCGGCATGTAATTCTGGTTGAACAGCATCAATTCTGACACAAATTAGACTTGGGTAAAGACTTTATTTTTGAGATCTGACGTATGCTTAGCCTGCCGTTGCTCTTTGTCTACCTCGCTAGAAGCCAGGTTGAGGTGGAAACATGACGGTCATGTCATATGGCTGTCATGTTTCAGGGCTAGGGGTGCAGGTAGCCTGGGATCAGTACCATTATCGGGGTTCAGATCCGTCCGGGAGCGGAAATAACTTTACGTCATGTTGAAGTCATCAGGTGGACTACAGGAACCACCGTGCACCTCCAAAATGTTTACAATTGTATAATAGTTTTGTTTCTTTTGGTATAATAATCGTTTGGCATGTTCATCTTTTATTCTAACTCGATTCTAATGTCGATGAATTGAATACCAAGGACCTCCAATGCAAACAAGACCACAAGGGCTTTTTTGGGGTGTTCCTTTTAGACAGGGTGTTGTGACTGCACTTCTGCTGTACTACTTTTTTGTCTAATAAAATATTCAATCAATCAATCAAACTCGTACAAATTGATTTGCATTATAGCAGGAATAACGTTAAGTCATGTTGTAGTTGTAGTCATCAGCCTGCCTTTTTTTTTTTTACATTCCGGTTCAGGCCACGCCTACACCGGATGATGACACGGCTAGTTTTAGAACGAATACCAGGCTTTCCTCCGAGGTGTAAAGTCTGGTGACGAGAGGGCAGGGTGCAGGGGAGTGGCTGGAGGAAATATGCATGACTGTCAACACAAAGATACACGCAAACACACACATTATATCGTTGCTGTCGGGCAGAAACCTATTATCTACCGGTAGGCGTGTTTTGCCGGCCTCACACAAAAGCATCAAAAGTAGCAGATCTACAAGCATGAAGCGTGGCGCAAAGCAACGTGTTTCGTGTGTATGTGTTGTCTACATCAGTGGTTCTCAACCTGTGGGTCGGGACCCCCAGGGGGGTCCCCATATGATTAACTTAATATGCATTGTTTTCTCACTCAACAGTAAACAAACCAACATAAAGTTTAAGTGTACTGTATAGAGGGTAACTGCACATTTCTAAAGTGACAATTTAAGGACTTTTTTCTAAGATGACAAATGCCAAATTGTCAAATATTAGGGACAGAAATTGTGAAAATAGCTGTCTACATGTTGTGAGCATGTAGATCTGCTATTTTCACAATAGAACCGTGTTACACAAAATGTAATGCCTCGACTCAGCTCATCAGATAGGGAGGGGGTCCCCAGTTAAAATATGATTATTTTGGGGGACGCGGCCTGAAAAGGTTGAGAACCACTGGACTACATTATAGGTCTCTTCTGAGAGTGTAAAAAAAATACGACCCAAATAATGGACATACTCTCAGAGTACAGTTAAGCCAGAGGATTGTTCTGTGTAGGCGTATGTTGACAGTGTTTTCTTATTAGACCAGGCTATAGCTACAGCCCCGAAGGTTAATAAAGCTGCCCACTACAGGACAAACTGTTTTACGCACTTCCACACTGTGAATGTTAAGAATATTTACAGCTAAAGCAGTGCGCACATCACTTCTTCAAGCCCCCAATACTCATTGTCTATGCTGGGCGGCTCCGGCTCCCATCAATTCATAGCTCGGTAAAAAAAGAAAAGAATGCAGGGCGACATGCAAGTGTGTGACACTGAATCTCACAAAACATACATTATGCATTAAGAGGGACAAGGAAGAGACTTCGTTTTACATAAAACCAAACATTGAACATCACAATAGACATCCTGTTTCCCCCGTAGTAACCCTGTTTGTAACATATCACATACTTTTGGGGGGCTTTTGTGCTGACAAAAGAGTGCCGCAAATAGGGAGCAGGATGTAATTAGGGAACACATCACAAAGGCTGCGGCACGCGCACAAATGAGCATGTTCAAAGAAAAAAAGAAAATCCAAGGGCATGCACGTTGTTGGAACAATGTTGCTGATTCGAAAACCCCCCATACATGTAAAGCGAGGCATTGAGGCTTCACAATGCGCTCGGCGTACTTGCATTATACGCCTCCGTGGGATGCTGGTGACAACAAACAAACTCAAACACGCGCGCAACATGCTTAGATACTTATGCATACAGTACATGAGCCACGTACCGCACAGAGACACACAGGCACACGTCACCACCACGAACACACAGTCACACACGTCCGCATGCAGTCAAATGCGAGCCGTGGAAGCGGTTACGTGTGACAGCAGAGGCGGGAGGATGAAAGGTGGAGGAGAACAGTACAGTACAGAACAGAACAGAACAGAACAGCGGGAGAGAGATGTACTGTAAAGCGGTATGAGCACAGATACGACAGCGACAAGGCGAGAGAAAAGGTGAGTAGGAGAAGGGGTGAAAGAGTTCTCCTAGGGCTGAGATCCGGCAGGAACCGGAGCGACCAGATCCGACATTGGAACCTGGAATTGGTTCCATCACATTTTGGAACCGTTGTTTTAATTATTTTTTTATAATTATCACTGTCAGATCTGGTATATGCAGACTTTACGTCTGCTATACAATTACAATAACGCGGGATCTCAAACTTTTTTACTTTATTTCAAGGAACACCATAATGTGTACAAATGGAACCAAATGGACCCTGTAAGGGTCTATTTGTACAGTTTGTTACAGACCCATAAGGGTCCCTGGACCTCAATCTGAGAACGCCTACTATAATATGTGTGCAATACTGTATGCATGATTGAAATTTGTGAAGGCCAAAACAATAATATAAAAATAAAAGGAATCGGTCCGAAAGGATCCCAATCCTAAGTTCTCGACTGGAGCAGGTCAGGGCAACGTGGGGCCACAAGGAGAGGAGGAGGAGTAGGAGGAGGAGGGAGGTGTAGAATAGATACCCAGACAGACAGACAGAAAGACAGACAGATATAGATACCTACCCTGCCCTGCTGCTTTCTAGCTGCCAGCCTCCGGACTGTCCTGTTCTGGGCTGGGCTCTGCTGTGACACTGGGGCAGGGGGACCCAGAACCACATGCCTGGAGGGGAGGGGAGGAGAGGAGAGGAGAGGAGAGGAGAGGAGAGGAGAGGAGAGGAGAGGAGAGGAGAGGAGAGGAGAGGAGAGGAGAGGACGGCGGGATCGGTGAGAGAATATGAAAAGAAAAAGGCAAACCCAAAAGGAGAGAGGAAATAAGAATAAGAAAGGGTGACAGGGCCAGGAGGAATAAAAGAGGAGATGAAACAGGGTATAAAGAATCGGTTGAGAGAGAGAGAGAGAGAGAGAGAGAGAGGCGCAGGGGAAAGAGGAGAAGAAAAGAAAGGGAAGAGAAAGCAGAAGAAGAGGATAAACGTGACAGAAGACTTTCAGGATCGCTGAAAACCAGAGACGTGGGGGTGAAAGAAGGCACAGAGGCCAAGATATAAACTGGAAGCAAAGAGAGAAGGTGACAGTACAGAAAGAGAGTAAGTACACTCTGTGTGAAACCATCGCCCTCTGTCACACACGCACGCACACACGTATGCATTGCACGCACACACACAGACACGTGCACACAGTAACCCGTTAAAGAAAGCCTTTTAGAGTCTATTGATCTGCAGCTTTCCCTTGAAACACTTCAGCTTTTCACACCATACCCTGGAGTGGGAGGTCGCTTCTCTCTCTCTCTCTCTCTCTCTCTCTCTCTCTCTCTCTCTCTCTCCCTCTCCCTCTCTCTCTCTCTCTCTCTCTCTCTCTCTCTCTCTCTCTCTCTCTCTCTCGCTCTCTCTCTCGCTCTCTCTCTCCACTCTAACCTTTCTCCTCCACTCCCTTGCGTTGGCGAGTGCTCCCACTGAAGCATGTTTCTCTAGCTATTGAGTGTGTGCGTGCGTGTGTGCGTGCGTGTGTGCGTGCATGCGTGCATGTGTCTGTGTGGGTGGGTGGGTGGGTGTGTTTGTGTGTGTCTGGTGACATTTTCAGCAGCATGAGAGTCCCTACTTTCTTTCTAATAATGACCAGATCGTTTTTAATAGCGCAAAAAAAACCTAACTGATGCAGTTTTTGGCCACAAGTGCCCAGCAACATCCTCCTCTGTGTCTATGTAAAGGTCACACTGAAAAAACTGTTCTGTCTAAACGAATAATAAAAAAGGAAAATATAGTCCGTAAAAAAAAGGGTTATATAGATGTTCCCCCAAAACACTTTTATGGTTGTGGTTTAATAATTCATTTTAATAATTTTGTCCCGGTCAAGAATTATTATTTTGTTTACCCAGTAATCTGACAGCCTGCATTATCAATTACGGTACAGTAACGGTACTGCTCTCCCTCGTTAAATTGGAGGCAGCCCTCATCGCGTCGAAGCCGTGATTGGCTACCTTATTATTAGATGTGCATCGGGGGAAATGGCGAGCCTGGTGCGAACAGAGGTGTTGTACAGTAAGTGCGAAATCTAGTGGTGGAATGTTGTCTACTGCACTTTATTTAGAAAATAATTTATAAAGCAACACTGATGATTTCACTCAGTGAGAGAGATATAGAGAGAGAGGGGGAGGGGGGGAGGCATCACAATCCTCTTAACCATATCATCACAATCCTTTTTATTATACGTTGGCTTTTCAAAAATAGCAGATATCGCCACTGTCGGGCAGAAACCTCGTATCTCCAAGTTTCAAATTTGTAATTTTTTTCGCTGAAGCAAAGCCCGGCTTCATCATACAAGGCCGTCGCACAAAAGTAGTGAAAACAGCAGATCTACAAGCACACAACGCCTCGCACCTTCACTAGTTTGAAAAATGCAAAACGAACGGTTTTGGATATACACGGTTTTCACCCGACAACGACGATATGCAAGTTCACAGCGCGTCGCTTCGTGCCGTGCGGCGAGCTTGCACAGTACATCTGCTATCTGAAATAATATTTAAAAAAATAGCTGATATATATATATATTTTTTTTTATCCCACCATTTTCTAACCCATTTTTGACCTATAGTGCCATTTGCCAAAACTG
>NC_137810.1:48408889-48448509 GCF_963921795.1 Nannobrachium achirus
GAACAGGTTCTTTGCTGGTCGGAAAGCGCCCAAAGGATTCAAGGGACTCTGTGGGTTCCTTTATGGGCGTCTAAATTGACCCATACAAGTCTGTAACTCTGACAGTGTACAAATGGAACCACATGGACCCTGACAGGTTAATTTGGTTCCATTTCTACACTGCCAGAGTTAAGTGGAGACCTTGTAAATGTGTCAAAAAAATCTGTCCTTACGAGAGTTGGTGGAGGGCGTGGTGGAGGTGAGCGGCGTCAGGTTCATCTGAGAGATGTCGAAGTCGTCGCAGTCGTCCGTGTCCTGGGCCGTGCCCACGCGGCTGAAGTACTGACTGAACGCCTCCGAGGTGCCCGCTAGGCTGGGCTGCTGCTTCCCCTCCCTGGCCGGCATGGCCGGGGGCTTGGCCAGCTGGAAGTCCTGGGAGGCAAGAGAAGGGCAAGGGGGAGGGGTGTTGAGATTATACCCCTTGTGCTCAAAATTATTCATAAATTATCCTGCAAATCTGGTTTATTGGCTAAATTCACAAACTGTCTTCTTCTTCTGTGTATCTTGATGATTGGTTGGTGACATTTCATTTCACAGGTTTTTCTGAACTGATGCCACTGTACTGTAAGCTTTGACTTTGATTTCAAAATCTGCAGCCATTCACTCATCAGCATTCTGATCGCGTCTGTCTGTCTGTCTGTCTGTCTGTCTGTCTGTCTGTCTGTCTGTCTGTCTGTCTGTCTGTTCATTCATGTAGGGGCGTTTTGGTACATTTGTTTGGTTTCCTTTCCTAATTTCTGTTCATTGTACACCAACACCGTGAAGCTCATTATCACTTATAAAAGACAAAATAGCGATTTTTAGTCTCTGTTAAAATAAATTCATCTTTTTCAAAAGCTGTCGTCCTCCTCATTATGTTTTACTCCTACTATACCCTAGACAGGGGTCGTAACGGGGACACACGTGAGCGTGCTGTGCTGGAATCCATCTATCTACGTCCATCACCAGTGAAACTGAGGAGAGGGGGTGTGATGCTCTGGGGCCATCTTGGGACAGAGGCAGCAGTGCAGGGATTTACCTGCCTTTTCACAGGGATCAGAGGGGATTACATCCCACTTCTAAAGAGCAAATTGTTATTGAAGTGGTTCTTAACCTTCTTTGGATCAGGGCCCACTTGAAAATGTGGGCCTTGTTCCAGAAAGCATTGTCAGGGCATATTATTGTAATGATCAATTAACGGATTGTGTTCCGACTTGGATAATGGAACATTCCTATATTTATCTGTGAAAAGTAACTTTTCAAGGTTGTAAAGAAAAGAATACCATGTAATTATTTTTTTATCCATCCATTCATCTCCCAGGGGTGTAAAGTAACTAAGCACATTTGTACATGTACTTTACTTGAGAATTTCCAATTTCGAATAATTTTACTTCTACTCCACTACATCTCGGATCCAAATATTGTACTTTTACAAAACACACATTAACCATTTCTACCCTATTCACATTTCGGCCATTTGAAAATAGCCAATCTACAATACAAGCTCACAATGCGTCGTGATGCAACACATTTTGATGCCAATACTTTTGTACTTTTACTCAAGCACATTTTGAACTCCAGGCTATTACTTGTATTAGAGTATTTCTGCATGGCAGCATTGCTACTTTGACTTTAAGTAAACAATTTGAGTATGTTTTCCACCACTGCATTTCTTTTTCATCCAAACATCCCTCCATCTCCTATATATACCTTGAACATCTCCTTTCCCATCTTCTTCGCTCGCTCTCCCGTGCCGTGCTGCGGACTGGACGCCGCGGAGGGCGAGAGGGCCGCCGCGGCACCGCTGGTGCCCGCCGAGGAGGAAGAGGAGGTGCCCGGCTGGCAGCTCTCGCCGCCGGCGGCCGGCCCGCCGACCGCGGCCATGGGGGCGCCGGTGGCGAGGGCCTGGTGGAACATGGCGGCGTGGTGGGGGTGGGGCGGCAACGTGCCGGGGGCCGGGAGGTAGGCCGTGGGGGAGAAGGCCCCGGCCGCCATGGCCGCCCACTGCTGCTGCGTGGCCGGGTAGAGGTTGGCCTGGTGGCCCCAGATCAGAGGCTGGCCGCCCGGCAGCACCTGGGCCACGGCGGGGCCCAGGGGGGACTGGACACCGAAGGTCTGGGCGGCGAACTGATGCGCCGCCTGCTGGGACCAGTGGCCCGGAGGCACCGCTCCCATCGTCACATAACCTGGCGGTGGAGGAAAGACAAATAATAGATCACAGACTGGTAGACAGTAACTAAGTTACATTAACTCTCACTCCGCAGTCCTGATTCTTCTAGACCTATCAGCAGCATTTGACACAGTGAACCACCAGCTGTTCCTGAACACCCTTTGACCTGACCTAGGCATCGCTGGTTCTCCTCCTACCTGACTGACTTACTGTCAGTCACTCTGGATTAGGAGCATCGGCTAAATGCTTAAATCGTAAATTGCAGCTACTTGAGTACTTGTGTTTTTTGAAGCCCGGGTAGCTCAGTCGGTAGAGCTCTCGCATTTGTACCGCAAGGTCATGGGTTCGATTCCGGGCACCGCCAACTCAGCGTATGAGTAGCACGGCTTGGCAAGTCGTGCGGCAAGTACTGGGAGCTGATGGTAGGTGTGGCGCTCCACCTCAGCGGTCCATCTCCCAGGGGTCTAGCGCATTGTAACGGGGACAGACTCCCGCGTGTTACCGGCTGATACCGACAATAAGCCACTCCTGACCTACTTGTTGTTTTTTGAAAGGAGATAACTTTCTACTGCTACATTTTAAATAGAAATATTGTACATTTACTTACTTTTTTGACTCCACTGCATTTCTAGGAAGGAACTCTTATGAATTGAAACGTACGAAAATATAGTAATACTTAAAGGCTTATACCCCATTTAAAATCTAGTGAAAATAGTCGATGTACAAGCTCAATGTAGAATGCTGTGAGCTTGTAGATCTGCTATTTTCACAATTTCTTGATTTATACTTTGTCCACCACTGTTCACAGATAATTATATTTGAATGATATTACTTCAAGGCTAACCTAACAGAACAGCCCAGCGAGGAAAAGAAGAAAGGACAAGTAAGAATAGAAAATATATAATACGGTATGCAAAGTATGCGCTGTGTGCATATGCATGCACCCTTATTTCCCCCTCACACACACACACACACACACACACACACACACACACACACACACACACACACACACACACACACACACACACACCTCGAGATAATAACCCATGCATCACCAGAGAGAGAGAGAGCGCTGGCCCACTTTCGCCCGCGGCTAATGCGGTGTCTCCTAATGGTCACGGTGAACTATCATAATTAGCTCCACAATGAGGCACAGTCATTATGAAAAGGCTAGGACTCTCTCGCACGCACACACACACACACACACACACACACACACACACACACACACACACACACACACACACACACACACACACACACACACACATTAAAGCCCTCTCTCTGAAGCTTGATTCTATTACACACACACACACTGGACGGCTATTCTCCTGTCTCTCCGGCCATACCTACAGCCACGCAGGCAGCAGGCAGACAGAGGCTGACATCTCTAACCAGCCCTGACATACAGCATGCACCCAGAGATGGAGAGAGAGACAGAGACAGAACCAGCCTCAGAGAGAACACAGTGGTTCTCAACCTGTGGGTCGGGACCCCCAGAGAGTCCCTACAAGATGAGACGGACGGACGGACAGACGGACGGAAGCAGGAGAGGATGAGGAGGGCAGAACTCAGTGTTGGTTGCCATGTCTGCTTATTATACTGTAAGTGACTTTGGGCTTGTTTTCGAAAGTGTATTTGCTTATTTGTGCTTGCTTCCTAAATGTCATTTAAACCAGTGGTCCTTGAGGAAGAAGAAATGATATGGCTGCATATATAGGCTATAACCTCTATATTTTACCATCACTTATAATACTTCTACATTATGACGCTATGACGTAATAGCTTGTATTAAGATTCTAAATGTCTCCACAGCCTATCTTGTTATGACTCAATCTGTCCTTGAAGCCGCCACAGTATAACTATGATATTTGCCGCACCACTGACATGAGTGTTACCGTACCTCTCCCCATGATATCATGTTGTTACATAAAGCATAACCATCACCACCTGGAATATTGTCATGACATTCTCAAACATTTTCATGTCAAGGAACCCTTAAAATATATACCGGTATGTAATTGTCTCCCCATCTGAAATGGACCCCGTAGCAGATTTGTATTGAAATGTTACAAAATGTATTTCAAAACGTAATGAAATGAAAAATAGCAGATCTACAAGCTCGTAATTCCTATGTATACAGTATAGGTATAGGTTTAAAGTGCTCATCATGTAGCAAGAGGAGAGCAGATGAGGAGAGGAGAGAAGGGGATACAGGGAACTTGGAGGCACACACACGCACACACACACACACACACACACACACACACACACACACACACACACACACACACACACACACACACACACACACACACACACACACACACACACACGCAATTCACGAGCACGCCCACATGCATACGAAGGAGTCTCTCTCTCTCTGTGAGCTATAAGCCCATCCCATAGTAGTGTTTTATGGCCTTGCCTCCGACCAGCCACAGTCTCCGCCACAGAACTGCAAGGTAAATCAGAGGCGTGTCTGTGGTAGCAAACTAATGACTTGTTTCATATTCAGCACACAGCCTCACCATGCTGCCACCCCTCTCCTCTCTCTCTCTCTCTCTGTTTCCATCTGAGACAGACTACCTCATGTAGTTACCCACCCAAAATGATTTTTTTCTATCGATTACACGCCCCATGGAGAGTCATCTTTTGTTTTTTGTCGCATTCCTAAGCCAATAATTTGAGGAGACTCTTTGTGTCTCCATATGGAACAAAGCAGGCCACTACTAGGCATCACATTATTGGCTTAGGAATGCAAAAAAGGTCTCCATGGGGTGAGTAATCGATCATGTTTGGGGTGAACTATCCAGTACTTGACAATACAGTACTTGACGGGTGTATTATCTCGACATCGGATATTAACTTTTTAAGGTCGATATTGCCAATGGCTAACCTGACTCCGCCAGATGGTGGCAGCAGTGCGTATGCCTGCTGCGCAAACATCTGGGACTGTTCAAAGAGAGTGGATATCGTCGTAATGTCCCAGTCCGGACCAATCAGCGGCAGCTACGGGTGGGCTCTGAGCGGCTCTGAGCCAATAGAGTCTGACTGCAGACCACGGAAACCCAGGAGGAGGATTCTGGGTGTAACGTCATGCAGACAGGACAATATGAGTGGTTGGAGTTGGCACTCCCAGACTGTGATAGACAGAAGGCCCCATCCAATCACCTGCTAAAGTACATCGGTTTTACCCAAGCGATTCCAGATGGTAAAAGTAGGGCGGTATACGCACTGCTGCCACCATCTGGCGGAGTCAGGTTAGCCAATGGCGGTATTTCCACTGAATTTAGTGATCTTGCCCACCGGGGCAGAACATACTATACAGGAAAGAATGCCCACTCCTCTCTGCCCAGTATGGTACTTGTGTGAGTAGATGGGGGTCCATACCTGAGGGCACGGAGGCAGGGTTAAAGGGAGCAAAGAGCTCCGAGGGGGGCTGCAGGCCCAGGGAGTGGTCCAGGGTGTTGGCTGGTGAGGCGGGGGTCTGTGCAGGTGTTCCAGGGGTCAAGGTTTGAGGGAGAAGAGAGAAAAAGACAAGTTAATGAGAATGCGTCCATTTGGAATGTTTCCTATGCACCTTCATGATCGTCAGGGTTGCCCCTAAGGTTGTGGTTCCTGTGGCTTTCACTAAGCACCAGCCTTGATTAACAACACCAGTACAGTTCAGTTGTAACTCGTTGTGTCCGTTTCGCTTAGACTAGACTAGAGGGTTTAAGTGGTTAAAGCGATGCTTTTGTGTGACGCTGTAGTATGATTAAGTAGGGTATTGATTTACTTAAATCAACACAAAAAGTTGAAATATGGACAACAACGTTATACAGTATAACCTCCTCCCCTCCGAAGATGGGTTCGAGCAACTTTGGTCAGGGTGGGTGCTAAGTTAGCAGGGCTTTCAATCTTGGGGGAGACCACCACCAGTTAATAAGGTGTTATCAGCAACACACTCTGTAGAATGGCCCTCTGCAAAACGCTCACAGAAGCTATACTTACTGACGGTGAGGTGATGTCAGGGGGCGTCGACATGTCTCCGAAAAGCTCTAGTTGGTTGATATTCTGCAAAATCAGAGAAAGAGAGCGTTCAGGGCCAGGAATCATCATCAGACACATCACACACACACATACACACACAGACAACAACAACACATGCCTGGGGGTTTCCGGGGTGCAGCATGCAGCATCACGCAACACACAGGGACACATGCCAACAACATGCTTAACGCAAGGATAGGTCCAGGTACAGTACCTACCTCTGGCAGGGCACTGTGACACGCACACGCACGCGCACGCACGCACGCACGCACGCACGCACGCACGCACGCACACGCGCACGCACGCACGCACGCACGCACACACACACACACGCGCACACACACGCACACACACACACAGGAGGAGAGGGTGATAGAGAGAGAAAGGGGTGAAGTGATGGGAGGATGGGTTAATGACATCATGGAATCATGGCATACCTACCAGGCCGGGTCATCAATTACGTCCGTACAAGGACAAGACTTTCACCTCGTCCGTGGGCGAATTATAGACTTTGCTTTTACGTAACATTATAGTTCAGTTCTTATTTTGATCATAATAACTGATTCAGTCAGTCTCCAGGTTTTCTTCAGAATATGCATGACACTGATTTACAATGACACTATGGCACCAATAGGAGTTCACCAGTACAGTGGTTCTCAAGCCTTCTTATTTTCAAGGACCCCCATAACTCTGAAGCTGGGTTCAAACCTGGATAGTTCTAGCGGCGCGATTACATACAAAGTGAATGCAAAGACGAGACGACGCGCGGCCAGGCGCGGCGCGAACAAGGCGGCCGTTCGCGACGCGGACCTGCGCGACCAAAGTGAAGCGATAGAAGCGACTAGAATAGAAGAAATAGCTTCAGGTTTGGACGCAGCTTCAGAGTGTACACATTATTTTTGCTAATTAGTGTGGTTGCCAGAAGGGCAACAAACACACAATTGTTCTCGGTCAGAGTTTATGGAGTAACATTTAGCCAATGAGGAACCAGGCATTCTTGCGACGTCACCTTTATGCAGCTTCCTCATTGGCTCAAAGCAGTTTTTGCTGCTCTCTCATTGGCTAAATGCTACTCCATAAAATCGGTGACGTATACCCAACAACATCAAAAACTGTTTTTGTTGCTTCCTCATTGTTGGATAAATGTTACTCCATAAACTCGCAATTTCCCAGAATTGCACCTTTCTAGTTTTATATTACTGTTATTTTGGGAACCCTTGCCCTAGGCCAGTGGTTCTCAACCTTTTCAGGCCGCGACTCCCAAAATAAATATTGGGGAACCCCCTAGGGGCCCCGACCCACAGGTTGAGAACCACTGCTCTAGGCTACTGCTACTGCTGCCAGCCCACCACAGCAGTGTCATGATACCTCACCCTGTACAAGACGATAACAGTGTCTTCTGTAGTGCTTCGGTGTGTGAGTACTTCAGAGGTTCAATATCAAAGAGCGACACCTTTTCCCTTTTGATCTGACTCCGCTTAGCTCCCTCTTTCCCTCTGTCCTTTCATAGTAGCCTATATATATATCGTCGCTGTCGGGCAGAAACCTCTTATCTCCATATTCTAACCTTTTGTGTTTTTTGATAAATCAACGCCCTACTTGATCATACTACGGCGTCACGTAAAAGTATCAAAAGTAGCAGAGCTTGTAGATCTGTTACATTTTATACGTTTGAATTTGAATCCTGAAAAGAAACTGTTTTGGATATACAAGTTTCCACGCAACAGAGACGATCCTCCTCTTTAATATCCCTCTCTCTCCCCTTCTTACATTAATAATAGCCCGATGGGCGAAGTGAATAAAAACGCTATTTATAGTCAATGAAAAGATTTTTTTTTTTTTTTTTTTTTTTTTAAAGCCATGAACACACGGTCTGACTCGCAGATTTGCATAAATCATGGACGCGGATAATTTCTTCTAAAGATAATGAGTGTTCTTTGAATATCTTATTTCTTCTTTTTTAAACTCATGGGTCACACATAGACCCACAAAGTTCTATTTACATCTATCAGATAACGTTATCAGGCAAAGCCCAAGGATTCTTTTTTTCTTCTTTTTTTTCTGTCACAGCCAGTATAGCTCTGAATGGGGGGAATAGCTGTATGCCTTTATGAAAAAGACAGACGAGAGGGGGGAGATACTGTAAGTGAGGCTGTAATAGGGAGAATTTGTTGCAGCAAGAATCTTTTGCTGCACTTAGATAAGAGATCGACTCACCCAGGAGATACACTAGATGTCCAAAGATATCCCAAACAATGCGGGTAATACCATCCCAGTGGGAACTGATAAGAATAATACTGTACGTCCACGGGATTGGAATGAGAAAAAGAAGTATTGCACAACATGGCTCTAAGTTAAACTGGAGAGATTCTTTCTCTCACTGTGTGGTTATTGATTGTTGAAGCTCAGCTTTGCTCTATGTCAATAATTCAACCCTGCTTAGTTTTTTTTACTGACGATCCATTGAGACCAGTGGGACTGAAAGTTTGAGGGCTATTTATTTACTTCATAGACTTCCTCTCCAGTGTCTACTAATTTGTCTTTGTCGGGTGGAAACCTCATACTGTATGTCCATTTGGTTTCCTGTTACATGTGCACTCTCAAACACACATTACGCTCTCAAGAGTTAAGTTATTGTTACACATCTGCATTACTTAATTTACAAGAAGTCTATAGAACGTAGAAGAATTGTTATTTTGATCAATGTTTGCCTGTTATCTCTCCTATGGCAGTGGTTCTTAACCTGTGGGGACCTCCAGAGGGGTCCCCAAATAATTTGTGGGGGTCCCCAGATGATTAACTTAATGTGCAACACTGTTTTCTCACTCAACAGTAAACAAACCAACATAAAGTTTAAGCATATAGCTCATTTTTAAAGTGACAATTTAAGGACTTAATACCTCTGAAATGACAAATTAAACATTGGTGAAATTGTCAAATATTAGAGGCAGAAATTGTGAAAATAGCCGATCTACATGCTCACAACATGCGAAACTGTGATATACAAAATGTAATGCCTCAACTCTTAGTGCTCGTAGGGTGGGGGGGTCCCCAGTGATTATTTTGGGGGTCACGGCCTGAAAAGTTTGAGAACCACTGTCCTATGGTACCACATCAATACAGCATGGAATTGTGGACAAAATGTTATCCAACTCTGAGAACTAAATCTCATCAAATGGTGGTCCGTGGCTGAAATGCCGAATAAATAATGGACCTTGATATGAAAAGGGTTGAAAACCACTGCTCTACAGGAACAGACGAGGTCACTCTATATCACAAGGCTACGGTATGAAGTCGAAGAAGGTTGTACAGATTATTACAAATGATTCCGGGTCCAGTCAGTCAGTGTGCACAACACTGGCTCGGCAGGTCGAGCTGCTTCAAAATGGGCGCAAGCACGCACACGTTCACAACCCTCTTAAAGGTGTGGAAAAAGGGTTCATTGTTATCGATCAACCCCCTGAAAGGACCTCTTGGCTTGGAGCAGGTGGGGGAATCACACACACACACACACACACACACACACACACAAACACACGTTTCCCTCCGTGTGGTTACTATGGCGACGTGAGGGCCGTGTGTTTTAATCATGACTGACAGGGGTTGCGGGGTCACGGATGCCAGCGCTCCTGCTCTACTCTTAACGGTCAGGATAACAACCGAGGACCACTCAGATGAGAGGAGCGGGAGGGGGGGGGTCAGGAGGTCACGCGGGGACATAAGAGGCAGTTGAAGAGGGGGGCATTTGTAAAGGTCAAACGTACTCTCTGTGCAAGAGTAACCTTTATGGACAGAACCTTGTGGCTCTCTCTCTCTCTCTCTCTCTCTCTCTCTCTCTCTCTCTCTCTCTCTCTCTCTCTCTCTCTCTCTCTCTCTCTGCGCTGAGGTATTATTACCCAGAAAGCACTGCTGCTGGATGGCTTCTTATCGGGGGAGTCGTTTAGGCCTGGAAATACCATTTAGTGAGATGATGGAAAGCAGCAGTGAAAGTAGGCCAATGGTGTACAGTACATTTACACAAGTACTGTACTTACAGAAGTACTGTACTTATATTTGAGCGTTGCTCTTGGAAGGAGCTAAGCTCCAACATCTGGCTTTGTCCGGGACACGAAGCGTGGCCTACATCTGGCCTACATCTTGGCACAAAGTACTCAAAGTTTGGTGTACGCCCACACTTCTGGGCCCTACGGTACATCTGGCCTACATCTTGGCAGTTTGTTGTACGCCCATGGTCACATTGGCCATGTTCCGTAGGGCGCTTGATGAAATTTACTCATAAATAGCAACACTCACTTCACACTAGGAGTGATTTATTTTTTACATACTGGAGTATTTCCAAATTTCAATACTTTTTACTTCTAATCCACTACATCTCAGAGGAGAATATTGCATCTTTTACTCTTTTACTATTATTAAAAAACATGCATTAACCACTATTTATTATTTTCAAAGCATTTTTATACATTTGGAAACTTTACATACTTTTACTTTCAGTACTAAAGTACTTATTTTAATGCAAATACTTTTGTACATTTTGAATACTTTTATTGATAACAGAGTATTTCTACATTGTTGTATTGGTACTTTTACTTAGGTATAAAATGTACACACACGTGTGTTACTGCTCGCATATCGAGCTGCATTTCTTTGGTCCTCTTTGTTTCCTTTGCAGGATAGTTTATTTGTTTTGTTTGGAAAAAGAAAAAAAGAGGGTATAACACATTATTGTGCTTTACTGGTTACCTGGAAATTGGGACCTTTATTTTCTTGTGAGTTCAAGGCTTCTTATTTTAATTGATAGGGATTCATTTTTGGGGGTGAAGTATTCCTTTAATCGACTATGCTGATGCACATAAAATGTGATGTAAGACTTCATGTAGGCCTCTCTTAAGCTACATAACACTGACATGCACTATATCGAATGTGCCACATTTAAAGGGACTTCTTTTAATTAAATGGTACTCATTTTAACACGGTCAATTTTAGCGCTCTTTTTTAATCTCCATTCCTTATTTCAGGCAGGCACGCTATTAGTCAAGCTGGTCCCACGCTCCTACAGCCCACGCTCCAAATGGTTCAACCTACACAGTCTATTTAAGCACGGTGTCATTCACTATTACATGCTCGACGTGTCTCTCTGCTTAACACAATGACAGCCTTTCAAGCTCAATCTCCACCGCCCCGGCCTCCTCCTGTAGTAGCATTAGGTTTCCAATAAGTGAGAGGGTTTAGGTGGTGGAGGCTCAATTGAAGATTAAAGTTATACTATGTAACTTTTTTAATAAAATAAATCTTAAAATTGTCCTAATTATTAAATCGCTAAAGTTTTAGAACACCCACTCTGTTAATTTCAGCTCCCAAAGCCTTTTCTTTATATGTGTTCTACTGAGCCCTGGTGGCCGTGACCGGGGCTGTTTTTCCCCAAAATTACGTCATATGCATCATTCTGTACACGTGTCTCCCTACCGGCCAATAACAGCCCAGATCATACACTGCCGAGCTCTTCAGGAAACACTGCAGTGTTTACACTGGTCTAGGAGTTTAGCATGTATCTCCCCAACCGCTGCTCGTAGAGGGACACGAAAGACCTCTACGGATAGGTCTCGGCGAGGCGAGGCGGACGCGGTGGTCTGAAGGCCCGGTCCGCGGCGAAAAACGGACGAAAAAAGCAGACGCGACCGTGGTTTGCTATAACGCTACTGACCACCAGTTGAGCAACTTACACAGTATAGCTTTAAATTGGAGCCATTAAACTCAATGGGTATTACAATTATTACTGTGGTAAACATTGTTATAAATACTTTATGCTTTCAATTACCATGATATGTGTTTTTTTGGGTAAATTATGGTCCCATTAATTAATGTTTTAATTGATGATCAAGTAGGGCTCCTATAGAGGCTATGCGCATGACATCATCCTACCCGGAAGTTATGCGGGAACGCCTACTGAGTGGCAAAAAACTACTTTCTGGCCATGACAGCCCATACATCTAAACAGAAAAGTCTGATTGTGTTAAAACAATGTTAAACTCACCAACATTGCAGCTGTATGGAAAGGTTGAATTATCCTCTTTCTATCTGAAAAGTTTTTGTTTCACCGTAGACATCTTATGAGCTACTTTCTGTCATAGAATTCTGTGCAGGTGATTATTTATTATTTATATAAGTGTTGGAGTTTGGAAGCACTCGTTTTCAATAACGAACGCCTGCAGCCTCATATGTTATGCGCAATATAGTAACAGGTGGTTACACAGGACCGTTAGGTGATTTCCAACAAGTACTTCCAAACTCCAACACTCCACGCTGCTCAATGTTTTGACAACCAGTCTAGATGAGGGGGGGGACGAGCACTAAGAGTTACATTTTGTGAAAATATCTATTGTGAAAATAGCAGATCTACATGCTCACAACGCCTCGCGTTGCAAGGCGTTGTGAGCATGTAGATCGGCTATTTTCACAATTTCTGCCCTCCACACTGCCAGCTTCTCCCGACAGCATTCGTCTACAGGAGCTTTTTCCCTGGATTTGAATATAGCTGAAATAGCGGCCTGTAGAAACCAATGGGTGACATCATGTCTCCCTTTTCCCCTATTATATGATCATACAGTCTATTGTTCGGCACACATTGGACAATGTTGAACAGCATTTCGTCTGTCGGGTAGAAACCTCATATGTCCAAAACTGTTACTTATACTTTTCAGGATTCAAATGAGCAAAAGTAGCAGATCGACAAGCTCAAAATGCAGCACGGAATTTGTGGATCTGCTACTTTTGATGCTTTTGTGTGACGCTGTAGTGCAGGGGTCCCCAATAGGCGGCCCGCAGGCCATTTGCGACCCACGGGGGGCTACTGTCTGGCCCCCACCAACCCCAGTAATAATGGTAGTATAAGAGCAGCAACAACACTAGTATATCGTCATTGTCGGGTGGAAACCTTGTATGTCCAAAACCGTTCATTTAGTATTTATCATCTAAAAAATTGACTAAACTAGTGACACAAACAAGCACACAAACAAGCAGACTGTGCTTGTAGATCTGCTGTTTTCACTAGTTTTGTGCGACGATCTTGTATGATGAAGCAGGGCTTGCTTTACCAAAAAACGTACACATTTGAAACTTGGAAATACAAGGTTTCTGCCCGACAGTGACGATATCTGAACTGTTGCTGGAGTAGCGGAAACGCCACCGTCGCCCCCTGCAATGTTGTAGCTCTCTGCTTGGTACCCTAGACATAATTCGGACCTTGGGGAAAACTATTTGGGGAACCAACCCTGCTAGTGTGATCAAGTAGCTGGGCATTCATTTACAAAAAAAAAACTCAAAAAGTTAGAATATGGAGATAAGAGGTTTCTGCCCGACAGCAACGATTTGTATGTAAATGCAAACTTACCTGAGTCACCATTCCCAGGTCTAAATCTAGCAGGTCTGCCACTGCTGGCTGCTGAGTCGCTGGTGGTGGTTCAAGTTGTTGTAGGAAGGGATTAGTATGATGATGATGATGATGGTGAGGATCATGAGGATGAGTCTGCTGATGGCCATTCTGCAACCACAACCAGTGTGTTACATGAGTGATGGGTGAGATGGGAACAAAGGTGTGTACTGCTCACTCGCTCGCTCGCACGCACACACAAACACGCACGCACGCACGCACGCACACAAAGGCATGCGTGCATGAACACACGCACTCGCGCGCGGTTGCACCCGTAGCTGTTTGTTAATTCATACAGAGATTGAGTGAGAAAGATGGAGAAGGAAATAGAACCGTCCGTCAAAGACATTCTGTATGTATACAAGGTCACACAGTGTGACTTGCACTCACCCTACAATTACACACACAAGCACACACACACACACACACACACACACACACACACGCACACAAGCACACACACACACACACACACACACACACACACACGCACACACACACACATGCACACAGGCCTTTTGAGGCCTGTCAGAGAAGAAGTGTGTTCCTGGCAGCCTTACAGAGGCTGACTGAAGGGGTTTAAATTGATTTGAAGCTTTAATCCCGTAGAGTTAGTCTAGACTACGTCGCTCTCAGAGTGCTGAGGGTTTAAACCCCATTGTGTCGGTGTGTGAAAGCCTGCGCCCCTCCAGTAGGCACCACTGAGGGAGTCACACACATACAGCGTAAACAGAGGCAGTCAGTCAAGGGGAGAGGGAGAGAGAGAGAGAGAGAGAGAGAGAGAGAGAGAGAGAGGGGGGGGGGATACCCACACAAACACAACAAAGGACTGTGTTAAACCCCTTTTCCACTAAGAGGTTGAACCAGAACTTTCCAGAACCGGAACCTATTTTATTTTATATTTTTTCTGGTTTGGTTTATGTAGTAGCCTACTAAACTTGAGTTCTGGGAACCTATGGGCGGGGCCAGCAGCGCTGCTGCTCTTTTTTGGGACCTTCCCGGTTAGGTCTGTTTATATGGAAACGTAAGCAGGTCCTGGAACTTCACAGGTTCTTGAAGGTTCTTGGTTCTGGAAAGTTCTGGGTCGGCCCTGTAGTGGAAAATGGGCTTTAAAGAATTGATTTCAAAATACTACTGTTGTTGGTCTCCACAGCTTTGAATGGTTTAGGGCCAAAATACACATTTCTGATCTTATGTGATATCATGAACCATCCAGACCTCTCAGGTCATCTGGGAAAAGCTCTGCTTTCTGTCTCTACAACCACAAATAAACGCGGGGAAGCAGCCTTTAGTTTTCATGCACCACATATCTGTAACAAACTCTCAGAAAACTGCAGTTTTTCTGCCACTCTTATTTCTATTAAAACACAACTGAACACAACCTTTGATTGAGTTACTTTTCTTTTTCCTTTATCTTTCTCGTCTGCACTGTAACTGTTGAAAATAGCAGATCGAAAACCCCAGTCTGTGCTTGCATGACATCAGTCAAAAAAATAAAAATAAAAAATAAAGAGGAAAGAAAAAACAAAGACAAAGAAGACTAGAACAACAACAAGAAGTCAGTCACACACTGTCAGTCAGTCACAACAGGAAGGAGTATAGCCTAGAGGCTAAACACACACACACAACCCACAAAACAACAAGTGAACCTACAGTAGGAATCATTATGCAGTGAAAAGGTGGGTCTTACGCATGTTTTTTAAGAGTCCCCTAGGGTGGGTGCAGCTTTGAAGTAGAAAGGGATTTAAGTGGCTAAGGCTCGGTGCACCTCCTTATGTCTTCCTGTCTAGCCTCTTGTGTTTCAGCACCTGTTCAACCCTGCCAACAATCTCCCTCTCTCTCTCTCTCTCTCTCTCTCCCTCTCTGCGTTGATTGCTCTCGCCCCCTTCTCCCTGACCGTTCCCTTGTATTCATAGCCGTGACCACCACCACCTATCAATTAGCAGTCTCCAGGGAAACGGTTAATTACCCCTGGTCCATGTGTTGTGCATACAATTAAGGCAGCCCCCTTAATTAACGCCACCCTTTCGGTAACCCACCGTCCGACTTGATTGTATTGGCACTCACACGCACGCACGGGCGCGCGCGCGCGCGCGCACACCCACACAAAATCAGGTGGATGTGCAGTGCTCATACCGTTACACACAGAGGAATGCATGGCTGAACTTGCTCTCACTCACACCTGCCAAGAAATAAAACACACCTTGACACTGGGGATAATTGTGTGCCCGAGCGCACACCCACACACACACACAGACACACACACACACAGACACACGCACAAACTCACAACCCACAGACAGACACACACAGACAGACAGACACACACATACGGCGGAGTTGTTGCACTTGACTGGCTGACCTCTACATGTGGGAGTCTGTTGACAGATCCACTGTTGATTCAAGACACTCTTCAAGCTCTCTCACAGGGGGCCAGGGCCCAGCTCTGTTAAAATGGCACCGCGTTTGTGCTGCCTATACTGTGTTATGGTTGTGTGTGTGCGTGTGTGTGTGTGTGTGTGTGTGTGTGTGTGTGTGTGTGTGTGTGTGTGTGTGTGTGTGTGTGTGTACAAAGCATTATTGATTTGCCGTCGTTTAAGAAGGCTACAGAGTAAACAAACGGAAGAGATTGGTTGTGACAGAAGGTCTCAGTTGGAACCTGCGGTACACATGCTATCACACACATACGCACGCACGCATGCACGCGCGCACGCACGCACGCACGCACGCACGCACGCACGCACGCACGCACGCACAGGGATCTCATCTAATTCCATTGTCAATTATAAACTTGTCTGTTATGATGACAGTGAACCTGCCTGGTAATACGATTAACTACAACACAGTTCCGTGTTCAGAGAAAGAACTGATTGAATACCAGTGATCCGAGTGCGACAATCACACCGGTTATCTTCATTCCTGGTGACTGAGAGGCGTGCTGAGGGGAAATAAATGCACTGACAGAAGAGCTGCATGCGCCCTAAGGACAATTACAAGATTACTTAGGTCTTCAGACAAAGGCCTTCTCGTTGTCCCAAAAACGAGGCTGAAAACTAAAGGTTTTCGCAAATTGCAGCGTGTAGCTACACTGTAGGCTAGCAGGTGACCTGATTAGCTGAAATAATTGCCAACAGGCAAATACTGTAGGTAGAAATTGTTATACAGTAGGTCTCAGGGGTTAAAGCAAAAAAATATATAGATATCCCAAGACTGAAATTTATTTTCAGACCATGTCCCAATATGTGATTTTTGAAACATGGCGCGCGCAGCACACCAATATTTGGGGTGTTTCCTTGAAGTTCTGAACTGCCTTCACTGAATGTGTGTGTGCCAATCCATGCTTGTTGTCCATGCTGTTGTATTCTATTGCTAATCTGGCCAATTCAAATACTCATATGTTGAAATTATAACTGCTTTTTAGTTTGGAGTACACTTGACTAGCATTTTGACGGCTTCCATCGCTACACCTCCCCTTTATTTTTCTGCGGATCTTCACTGATCTCAGAGATAGCCCCTATGGAATCCTCAAGACTGAACTTTAAGCCCTGAGGTCTATCTAGTGGCATGACAACGCTATGGCGGTACTGGATCTGTTGGAGAGGTCAGCTGCACACCAAAGCAGAAGCCAGTCCAGAGACTGCAGCAGTTGCACAGTTCAAGGGAGAGCAGGGATACTGCGGTGCCTCTGCACTGTAAGCTGCTTAGTAATGCTGGGGATAATGTACCGGTGCACCCTCTGAGAGGACTGAGGCACAACACACAGCCTTACACCTGATAGACTGTAGAGGACTGGTACTAAACAGCCTTACACTGATACACCTGATACTGTAGAGCAGTGGTTCTCAACCTGGGGGTCCCCAAATTATTGTGGGGGGTCCCCAGATGTTTAGCTAAATGTTAACATTGTTTTCTCACACAACAGTAAACGGACCAACATACAGTATAAGTGTGTATACAGGGTATCTGCCCATTTCTAAAGTGACAATTTAAGGACTTTAACTACCTTTTTAGTACCTCTGGTCAAACATTGGTCAAACTGTCAAATATTAGAGGCATAAATTGTGAAAATAGCAGATCTACATGCTCACAACGCCTCGCAAGGCGTAGATCATGCTATTTTCACAATGGAATAGATCGAGTAAAACTAAATGTAATGCAACACTCCTACAATTCCAAGTGCTTGTGCAGGGTATTCTTACCGTAATCTAATGTTATAATATCCCATAAGGAGTGGGGAGACCTAACACTGTCTGGGAATACACACACGTCATGCACGCACGCACGCACGCACGCAAACACACACACACACACACACACACACACACACACACACATGTTTGTTAACATCGATTATGGGGACCTGCGCGGGTTTGCATCGATTATGGGGACACCACTTTCCTGTGGTCCCACAGGCCTGAAAAACTGACTTGAAGCCAACGTCATTGTATGCAAATATCGGACCTGTGATTGGCTAGTAGTGTGTGAATCTCTCATTCTCCCATTCTCTCACACACTCACACAAAAACTGCAGGAAAAAAAAAATTTTTTTGGGGGGGTCCCCACTGTGTTAACACACCTGTCATATGACATGAAAACGTGAATTGAGGGACTTGCTTAAAAAAAGCACCAGACACTCAGCAACACTGCCCCCTATCTCCCTGAATGATAATAATTATGGGGACCTACGATTTTGTCCCCACTGTGTCAGACGTCCCCTGCGCGTGGGTGTGTGAACATGCGGTTGGTCCCCATAAGTATAGCTAGACAAACGCACACACACACACACACACACACACACACACACACACACACACACACACACACACACACACACACACACACACACACACACACACACACACACACACACACACGTTGTGCGTTTCGAGATTGTAGACCGGCTTCTTTTTAATTTGAATCCTGAGAAGTAACTGTTTGCATCACGTCAGGTGCATGATGAAGAACACACACACACGTACACACAAACACACACACGCACACACGCGCACGCACGCACGCACACAGGCGCATAATGGCGGACAGCAGGACTGTTTATTATGAGCATGGGAGTTATTAGCAGATTAAATCAGGGAGCAATTTAACTAGCATCTTTATGGAATGATAAAGACAGGCTGAGTTATAGCAGCCTGACACTGCTCCAGTCAAGGTCATGTTTACAGGCACCGGGGTTTGAGCAAATAACAGCGGATTACACAGACATGTTTCACACGCACACACTCGCACACACACAAGCAAATCGTCATTGTCGGGTGGAAACCTCGTATGTCCAAAAAAACATTCATTTTGTATTTATCCTTTTGAAAATGATTTAAACTAGTGAAAACAGCCGATCTACAAGCACACAACGCCTCGCACCGCGAGGCGTTGTGTGCTTGTAGATCCGCTGTTTTCACTACTTTTGTTAGACCGTCTTGAATGATGAAGCGGGGCTTTACTTCACGAAAAAACGTACACATTTGAAACATGGAGATACGAGGTTTCTGCCCGACAGTGACGAAATACTGTACAGACACGCGCGCACGCGCTGTATGTGTATGACACATTCTCGCATGACAAATTGCAGGGGAGATAACTGTTGAGCATATATAGAAACAGTATAACAAGACGGATTCGTAAACCAGTATAAAACCCATGCACATTGTGTGTCCACACGGCACAGTATTACTGTATGTATAATTCATAACCATTAGAGAACGATACGGCAATGTGACAGAATGTTGCATTCCATGCGATCCGCGATAACATCTTGCATGCAGGCGGCTCAGCACTGGAACCAACCAGCTAGCAGCAGCAGCAGCAGCAGCAGCGGCGGCAGCCAACCATAACGGAGCATGCTTCATCACAGCCGGCTGACATGGCATGCAATTTCACACAAACGCCACACACACACACACACACACACACCACACACACACACACACACCACACACACACACACACACACACACACACACACACATTTGTATTACTATACTTTTTAGGACAGCGTTGAAAATGGCAGACGAAAAAAGCCACCACGCAACATCGCAATCCTATAGACCTAACCTCCAAAATGTGTAATCCTAACCTGACTCATTTCCTAATTGTAAGTCTATAATAATTACCCAAATCTCTTATTTTAAAACAACTATAAACAACAATTACTCTTGTGAGGACCAGAAAATCTAGGGCCATCAATACCGTAGAATATCAAGTATAGTAACACAAACACACGCACACGCACCACTTAAATACACTTGCATCAACAGTATCACAAACATGCCAACACATACAGTACACTTCCCCCTATCATCCATATACATGTATGGAGAAGTCACAGAGCACAAGGTCCACTAACCACAACAAGAGTCACATTACATCATCCACAAGCAGAAGCTCAGCACATCACAGCACACTGGCTCCCTCCCAGCAAACCTCTCAGTGAAGAACACACCTTAAGGATGACTGCTTACGACAGTAAACGTGACAGAGCAAGACAAATGCCCCTGGAAAAATGGGCTCAGAAACTATACGTTTTTATAATATATATATTTTTTAAGATTAAAGTCTAGCCACTTCAACCAAATGGAACCAAATGGACCTGTTAGGGTCCATTCGGTTCAATTTGTTACACTGGCAGAGTTAAGGGGAATGCTTGAAATACCGGTATACAAGTCTGAGGATCACTGGGCAACAACAACAAAAAAACGAAAACTAAATGGATAAAAAGGAAGGCTTAATTAGGGCAGCTGAGAGGTTTGTCTGAGGGGGGATGCAGAGAGGGGGGGTCTGGGGTCGGGGGGGTCACAGGCAGACGCGCGGTCACTCACTGGGTGTCGCTTGGGGACGTCATACACCCCCTCCTTCTGCTGACTGGTGGGAACCTACAGTATACGGTACAACAATGACCCGACGGGACGGGAGTCAGACAACAAGCCCTGGAGAGAGCAAACCTGGCATAGCAGCAACCCTAGAGGACGCAACGCAAAGATCTAAACACACATGCTAATGTAAGCGCCTCCTCAACCATCCTCAGCATTCTTTTATGTGTAGGTATGGGATTTTTAACAATCCGGGTTCCTTAACGAGTCACTCTTACAGGTCCAATTCCGAAATGGACATATTAGTTCCCATTTTAACGATTTCTAAATACCGTATTCACGGTATTTCTTAGGATTTATAAGACGAATACATACTGTAGTACTGCATATAAATTATATTATTGTAATGGTTCTCAAAGTGGCGTCCAGGGACCCTTTGGGTTACTTGAGGGGGTTCCAAATGGACCCTTACAGGTCTGTAACTCTGAGGGGCCTTTTCCACCAAAAGAACCTTGGTTCAAGAACCAGTGCCGTTCAACTTTCTTGGAAACTTGGTTCGTTCTTGCGAACCGGCCGCGAACCGGCTTGCGTTTCCACCAGTTTGAACCATGATTGAACCAGAGGAACCAAGGATTTTGTGGTTCCCGTTCCGAACCAACTTTTACGGTTCAGAACCAACTCGGTTCTCGGTGGAAAAGCTCACCTCTGGTTCATCCCATATAGTTGGAGAAAGAACCCGAACCGGTTCTTTGCCGGTGGAAAAGCGTCCTAAGAGTGTACGGACGGAACCAAATGGTTCCATTTGTAAACTCTCAGAGTAATGGTGTTCCTTGACATTTTTGTTTTAAATTAGAACCTATTGTTATTGTATACCAGCTCTGACAGTGTGGAGGAAAAAAAGGGTTCCGGAAACAGTTCCGAATGTGATGGAACTGATTCCAGTTCCTCAGTGTTGGACCCAGACAGTTACTCTGGTTCCCCTGGTTCTGGATCCCAACCCTATTTACTTGTGCTGCATATCTGGAACAAACTCCCAGAAAACTGCAGGTCTTCAATAACTCTCACTTCTTCTGAATCAAAGTCCTTTCTGTTTGCTGCTGTCCTTTTACAGAGTTCCTTGTAATCTCTTGTCTATCCGTTTTATCTTAACTTTTGAATTGTATGCAAATGTCCTGCTCAAATGTGTTTTAATCATTCCTCTCTTAACGCTCTGTGAGACTTACTGTTAATCCTTAAGGTTTTGTGTAAAGCACTTCCAATGTGTCTTTCATTTCAATTCAAATTTGCTATACAATAAACTTAGCCTAGCTTTAATTGATCCATGTGTAATTCTGAATGTAAGATCTTTGTACACTCAAAGTTAAAATGTAGACTGAGGATATTTTTACTGTGTAAAAGCTAGCTTATGAGATCACTCGGAGCACACTTTGTGTGTCAACATTTGTATTCTCCTGACTACACATACGTCATGTCCTAGTATGAGCGAAATAAACCCATTAAATGTAACGCGTACGTTCCGTAATGCAATTCCAATGTAGAGCTATGACTCTCTTAAGGTAGCCAAATGCCTCGTCATCTAATTAGTGACGCTCATGAATGGATTAACGAGATTCCCACTGTCCCTACCTGCTAGCTAGCGAAACCACAGCCAAGGGAACGGGCCTGGCAGAATCAGCGGGGATGTACACCCGAATAAAAAATGGTGAAATGTATTCTTTGTCTCAAAGAATATAGGTGACCTAAGATATGGTGTGTGTGTGTGTGTGTGTGTGTGTGTGTGTGTGTGTGTGTGTGTGTGTGTGTGTGTGTGTGTGTGTGTGTGTGTGTGTGTGTGTGTGTGTGTGTGTGTGTGTGTGTACGCTCGCATGCGTGCGTGTGTACATCTCTGCATGTGTGTGACATCCACCCACGTGCTTTGGCGGGCGTGTCAGTGATAATCAGAATTAAAATCTGCAGGGGTGTATAGAATGCATCCTGAGTTAATCACCTGGCCCATCATCATCAGTCTGGTGTGATGGACTGTCTCTACATCTCTCCCATTGTGTCTCCTTCTCCTCCTATTGTTTCTCTCTCTTGCGTCTACCTCTTTGTCTTTCGCTCTCTACTCTGTCGTCTCTCTGTCTACTAGAGAATGCCGTCGATGTTGGGTGGAAACCTTGTATGTCCAACACCGTTCCCAAGTTTAGTAGTATTTTTCGTTGCTGTCGCAGGGGCAGAGACATCTTTTGTTTTTTTCGTAAATTTACGCCCAACTTCTACACTACTGTGGCACACAAAAGCATCAGAAGTAGCAGATCCGTGAGCTCAAACCACTTTTAGAGCTTGTAGATCTGCTACTTTTGCCATTTTTGAATCCTGAAAATTAACAGTTTTGGACATAAGATGTTTGCACTCGACAATCGGTAAAAATAAAAAACGGAAAACAGAATAGTGAAAACAGTAGCTATTTTCACTTCTTCTGTGCGACACTCTCGTATGACAAAGAACGCCGTTAATTTACAAAGAAACGTATAGAATCGAAATATGGAGATACAAGGTCCCCCCCCCCCCCCTCCCACCAGAAAGCGACGATTGTATAAGACCCGGGCTGCTTATCGCGCCCGTGGACGTGCAATAACTCAGACTGTCACACACACAGAGAGACGTGTAATATCTCCCCTGTCTCACACGCGCGCGCGAGGCGGATCGACCCGACGGCGCGTGGAATGAGGAGGGGTGACGAGGAGGGGGTGTCGGCCCGCGAGGGCTAAGACGACGCAGGCCACGACGAGACGACGCCTGTTGTGTTGTTTGTGACACTTCTGAGAGGACTGCTCTACGCGTCTGTTTTACGAAGTCACTCTATAAAGTTGCACGCCTCCTTTGTTGCCTGAAGCGTTAATGCCGTCGACAAAAGTGTTGATATCTACTGACATTTCCTCGAACGCCATCGTTCCTCGAGTCGTTCGTTTTCCCTCCGTGTGGTAAAGCCGAAGCAGAATGCAACATTTTGATTGGCTGAACAGGGACTTCTTCATCCACGCGGCCGCTCCTCTGTGGCGGCGCGTTATTGGCCGAGGGACGCGCCGCTGTGCCAGGCAGGGTGTTTGATATTTTGCCATTAATGGCCAGGCTTGATGTTTTCTGTGTATGAGCGCAGATCATGTATTGCACACCTTATGTTCGTATAGCATCTTTGTTTACGTGCACATATGATTGTTCCGCATGTCTGTGTATGTGCATGCATGCACGTCTGCACACGTCCACTGTGAGTGTGCGTGTGCACATGTGCATAATGTCTCTGTTCACTGTTTGTGTTTCTGTGTGTGTTGTGTTCGTGTGTGTGTGTGTGTGTGTGTGTGTGTGTGTGTGTGTGTGTGTGTGTGTGTGTGTGTGTGTGTGTGTGTGTGTGTGTGTGTGTGTGTGTGTGTGTGTGCGCGCGCGCGTGTGTGTGCGCACTCACACCAGCACCCGGTCTATTTTCAATCCATTTTATTTAAAGATCAAACGAGAGGCTTGGTGATTAATCTTTCTTTCCTCCCCGTGTTTCTTTCATCTCCGCGGGTAGAAAAAAAGGAAAAAGGAGGAGGGGGTCTTTGCCTTTCCACGCAGGCCAAGAATAACCTCCCCTCCCCTCTCCCCACCCCCATCATATCCCCCTCTCCATCCCTCCATAAAGGACCACCCTCCCATAGCAGCGAGGGTTGCATCCATGATGCAGCCAGGGTTTGCCCTGGGGTGGGTCTCTTACAGTCTACACAGTAGGGCATTCACCAAATATTCGAATATCAAAGTCACTATTCAACTTTGTTCACCGAAGTCGAATATTTGCTTATTTAATTTTTTTACTGTTTTCTCTTTAAAAAATATATAGTCTAGTTTATAAAGCTTGGCTAGATAGGAAGTCATAAGAATGAGTTTCAATGCCCCTGGGGGGACTGCCCATAAGTCCGAAGGTTCATTAGTCCGAAGGTTCATTAGTCCGAATTTAGTTAGGGTTACTGAGGTTATGTTTAGGGTTAGGTTTAGAGTTAGGCATAGTATTCTTAACAAATTCGGACTAATGAACCTTCGGACTAATGAACCTTCGGACTGTTGGATGAATTTGTTAATGCTCTATACCAGGGGTTTTCAAACCTTTTTAGGCTGTGACCCCCAAAATAAACATATTTGAACTGGGGACCCCCACCCTGACAAGCACGTGGAATTGTAGGTATTACATTTAATGTGACTCGGTACCGCAGATACATATTGTGTTGCGAGGCGTTGTGAGCATGTAGATCTGCTATTTTCACAATGTTCTTGCTTACTTAATATTTGACAGTTTGGCCAGTCCTGTCCAATATTCGACTATTCGGATACTTTGACGTCGAATAATTCGAATACTAAAAATCACTATTCGTGAATGCCCTACTACACAGAGCCCCCTCCGGACAAAACAAAAGATGCGTGTCACAGTTTTGTTTACAGTACGTTTCTCATTCCCATTGTCTTTTATCTGCGATTTATAAACTCTCCATTTCTCTTGTCTTTTTCTTAACAGAGGAAAAGGACTAGTCGTTTGAATTCCCCGTGAAACAAACAGCCCGACGGCAGGGTTTATTCATCTCAATAACAGTGTGATGATGAGACCTGCATGCTGGCCCCCCCAGCACAGGTGGCATGATGAAAACCTGTGTAATTACAATCTGCTTTTAAAGGATTCCTTTTAAAGGCTGAGGTGTTGTATCACACACTTCATGCGGTTCATTGTCGTCGTTGTCGGGCAGAAACCTTGTATCTCAGAAATTTTTGCTTTTTACATTTTTGTTTTTCGTCATTTAATGCCGTAGCCTACTTCATCATACAAGAACAGCGTTGAGCAAGAGTCGTGAAATGAAATAGCCGATCTACAAGCTTCAGTATTTTGGAAAATATCTGTTTCCATTTCCTTAAAAGTAACGGTTTTGGACATAGAAGGTTTCCATGATATCCATGATATCGTCATTGTCCAACAGAAACCTTGTATCTCCAAGTTTCAAATTTGTATGTTTTTTTCCCCCCATAAAGTACCGTAAGCCCTGTTTCATCAGAAAAAAACTGTCGCACAAGACTAGAGAAAACGATAAATACAAAGCAAACGGTTTTGGACACGGTTTCCACTCCACAATAACGATATGCTGTATAGGGGTAAATGACAAAAGATCGGTGTGTGTGTGTGTGTGTGTGTGTGTGTGTGTGTGTGTGTGTGTGTGTGTGTGTGTGTGTGCGTGCGTGCGTGCGTGCGTGCGTGCGTGCGTGCGTGCGTGTGTGTGTGTTTACATGTATCCATCAAATGGAGTCACGTGACGCAAGTCGTTGTGTTCGACATGTAGCCAATCTGCCGAAATGCCACAAAAGGCTATCTTTCAAAATAAAAAAATACATCAGAAAACGAATAAGACCCCGAGCATGGCGTTTTATTCGCCAGTGACGTCTGTCACTCGCACCGTCTCCAACCAATCAGACACAAGCGCTCATTATAGTTGGGGATATACCTGATAAATGCTCTCCTCTGATTGGTCGCGGATGGGCTCGTGTCCCGCCTCAAACACTATGTACTACAACCATCAGCAGCAGGAAGAGAAGGAGAGGAGGAGAGGAGACAAGGAGGAAAGGAAACAAGGAAGAGGAACAAGGACATCAGAAAGGAGAGAAACAGTGTTGGAAAAGGCAAAGGTGATTAGTTATAAAAAACGACACACACACACACACACACACACACACAAGCTGTCGAAAGGTTTCCAGGGTTAGGTTAGCAAACAGTCAAAGAAGCACACATCCCACGCATGCTAAGAAGAAAATAGCTGAACATATTTAAACAGCTTCCTAGACAGAAAATATGTTCATCTCTCTCTCTCTCTCTCACACACACACACACACACACACACACACACACACACACACACACACACACACACACACACACACACACACACACACACACATGCTCATATACATGATTAAAGACAAACTATATACTTGCTCAACCGCACGCACTTATGCGCGCACACATCTCAGAGAGATCTCACAAAACTCAGCTTGAGTTGATACAGTACCTACCGATATCCGTACGTCTAAACTGAACACATCAACCAACCAATCACACGCTGTCAAACTGTCATCACACAGGGAACTGTCTCCCCACGCAGTGCGCACAGAGAGAGAGAGGAGCCAGCTGATAGGGTGGAATGCAGCCCGGGGTATCAGGAGGGAGGGGTTTAGAGAGAAAGCAGCTTATCTGATTGGTCAAGGTAAAGAAAGTTACCTGGTAGACGGGATCTTCGAGATCCTCCTCCAGTATCGTCTGGTGGTTCGTCAGCAGAGCGCGGGGGGAGGCGGAGAAAGGGATCAAAAGAGAGAGAGAGAGAAGGAGGAGAGAGAGAGGGAAGAGGTGGACAGGACAGAGTTACGGCGGAGGAGAGGATAGTGTGGGCGTACAGTGCAGCAAAACAAAACAGTAGTTTCTCACCGTTACGGTAATCGTTCAGCATTTATCACACGCAGAGAGAGAGAGAGAGAGAGAGAGAGAGAGAGAGAGAGAGAGAGAGAGAGAGAGAGAGAGGAAGGAATTTGTTGCTGTCGGGCAGAAACCTCTTATCTCCATATTCTAACTTTTAGTGTTTTTTCCCTAAATGAACGCCCTACTTGATCATACTAACAGCGTCACACAAAAGCATCAAAAGTAGCAGATGCACAACCTCGAACTTTTGATGCTTTTGAATTTGAATCCTGCAAAAGTAAGCGTTTTGGACATAATGAGGTTTCCGCCCGACTGAGACAAATTAAAGAGGCAATAGAGGAGACAACGAAGATAAAGGAGATGTATGGACACACTGCTAGCAAAGTGCTAACACTGCCTGGCATGGTGGAAGTGGAGGCACCAACTGGCTTTGATCTTCTAAGAGTCTCACTGACTCTCTCACTGCTGATGATACAGTATTTATGTGATGAGGCGGAGAGGAAAAAGCACAATGGGTAAACTAAACCATAGGCCGGTAGTTATGTACAATATATGATAGAATTGTGCATTTTTACAATAAAAGCATATCATTGGCACACATTAACAGGGAGAGTTCTGGCTGTAAGTAGGTAAGCCTTGCCAAACCATGTCGCACATTAGGTCAGGAGCCTATCTCTTGTTTCTGTAGCATGAGACGGTACACCTCCTGTACATGACACTATTATGTCACATTGTGTACAAGTACACCTCCTGGACCCCAATCCAACAGTTGATGCTGAGTGCCAAACAGGGAGACAGGGAGGCATTGGGGTCCCAGTCTTTGGCATGACCCGACCGAGAGGGAACCGAACACCGACCTCTGATTGGGCTACGTTCTTCAACAAGAGGATACACCGACATACATACCGGTACATACATACCCAGCCGATTACAGTACTTGCGCGCTAGTAATAATAGACGTCATGCTTTTATTCGGAATATGCACAATCATTCACATATGTGCCGCACTAACGGGAGTATCTGACTGTGTCTCTGAGTGTGAACAAATGGTTCCATTCTCTCCAGTCACAGATGGTAGAAAACACTTGTATACCTGATAGACGGCCTGCTCACACTGCTTGTCTTTCTGAGCCTTCTTCTCCATCTCTTCTCTCTGCTTGATCTCATAGATGAGCTGGAACAGATCCCGCAGGTCTAGGATCACTGGCTCCGCCTGGGGACACACGCACACCACACAACAACACACATATATTAACCCACTTAGGCCTGAAAAATACCTACAAAGTCTTCTAAATGCTGACCGTTTTCTGAAAAACATACATGTTTCTATGATCACCCCAGAAGCAAAGATTTAGACAAGCTTTTAAGAGTTTTCAAAAATAGCAGATCTACAAGCTTGCAGCGTGGCACTCGGCACGTGCCACGCTGTGAGCTTGTATATCTGCTATCTTTCATTAGTTAAAGCATAAAATAATGGTTAAAGTGGTGAAAATCTAACATAACAAAGATGCGTTCACACGCACGCGCACACACACACACACACACACACACACACACACACACACACACACACACACACACACACACACACACACACACACACACACACAAAACATTATGTGTCTAAACACTCTCTGAGATGGTGACAGTGCAGTTATCAGCACCTTCTTCTTGTCAGCGTGTGAGAAGAACAACCCGGTACGTGGTGATGATGACTCAACCAGTGGGCTGTTCTGTTCCAGACCCGTTCCATTATTGACTCCAGCTGAGCCAGGCGAGCGTGAGCTTTCACAGGCAAGAGGAAACCCCGCCGACATGCATATAACAGTCCCTGGTTTTTCTCGCTACAGCGTTCCCCTCCGAGGTGCAGCCAGTCAGCCGCACGCCGCTCGCCACAAACACGCTCTGATAAATGGAGATATAGAAATCCAGCAAAACCCTCTTTGATTTGTTCCCTTCCATCGCGTCCTCCTGTGTTCTGTTAGTCCTCCAGCCATATATCGTCCCAGCTTTCTGAGCCCATTTAAATAACAGGAGATATAAACAAGCCCCCAGAACCACGGTAGAACAGTGAAGCGGCCGCGCCTGGTGGTCAAATCTGGGATAGCAACAATTCGGCGGTTAAAACGCCACTGCATGTGCCATGGTTCTACCGTTTGAAACCCTAGTGCGCCTGCTTGCTGCTCCAGACTGAGAGTTCTTCCGGGTGCTTCAAGCGCCATTGAGAAACTTTAATTGAAAATGAATAGCATGGGGCGTAGCAGTCCGTCCTCTGGATATACCGTATTATAACTCTATGGATACTGTATACCTGTTGTATCTCTCCCATCCCTCGTTTTTTATTCATTGTTTCGGTCTTCGTCATCTTAAACAGACAAGTATTAAATGGCTGTGACATATAGTGTTCATAATATCACACGCAGGTGTACGTACATTATGTCTTTGAATGAAATGCAGCTGCAGAATGAACCCTGGCCATTTATTTGCACTACCACGATAAATCTACCTTAGCGATAAAGGTTTGATGAGGTGATGCAGGCCGAGAATGGAGAGTGTGTTTCACACCGGCACACACGCACATGCGTGCGTGCACACGCGCACACACACACACACACACACACACACACACACACACACACACACACACACACGCACACACGAGACAGACAGACATTGCTTTGGAAATAGCTTTCAACTAGAGGACTTGGAAGTGAAACGCCAATTACTTTGAGAGTTTAGTCTAGAATTGGCCAGTTAAGGGGCCCAAAACTCTTTAAGTCTTCATCGTTGCCACAGAATGGAGGCTGCCGTGTTATCTCACTTCAAAGCACTATAGTTCTTTTCCAATTACAGCCTAAAAACTCTGCCCTAAAAGACCCACATAAAATAATGACAGCTCTATCACACACACACACACACACACACACACACACACACACACACACACACACACACACACACACACACACACACACACACACACACACACACACACACACACACACAGTGTATGATAAATTGTACTCCACTCGTTTGTAGTGACTTGGAGGGAGAGTTGTTGAACATCAAACGATACACGACAGTTTTGTAGATGCAACTACGAAACCCAGCATGCACTTGTGTTCATTATTATGTATAATTCATAACCATTAGAGAACAACAGCCCAGGGTGTTGGTTAAAGTTTTGAAACAGCTAGCTCCATTGGATCCTCAAACTGTCTAACAAGCCAGCTGTGTGCAGATCACCAAGCTCAAAACGCAATGCAAAATAGCTTTTGGATCTGCTACTTTTGATGCTTTAGTGTGACACTGTTAATTTGCAAGAAAAAATAAAACATTGCCAATATTGAATTGAGAAAATATTCAAGTGACCAATATTATATAATTATATAATATTCAAGTAAGGGACGCTTCTGGTATGCCCAGTGGTCTAAGAAAAAAAAATAATTCCCCTAGTGGGATTCAAAACCACTATGTAAGCCACCCGACACTCCTGATCACGCCACTATCCACGACGGAGGCTCGCCGTCTCAGCCGCCGCTGAGCGAGCGAGTCGCAGCGTCGACCGGTACGAACGGCGGATGAGCCGACTCAGCGGCGTTACCGAGTTATGTGCCGTTATGGACAGAATAGTACATTTTGACTAGGGGACTGCTTCTGCGTCCGAATGCGACTCTCCCTCTGCTTCCATAGATAGACGCCAAAAGCATCCCAGCGCGTCTGAAGGGATGACGCCGAAAGCATCCCAGCGCGTCTGAAGGGATGACGCCGAAAGCATCCCAGCGCGTCTGAAGGGATGACGCCGAAAGCGAGTCCGAAGCGCGTCAGGGGGGTGAAGCAGGGGGGTGAGAACGGGCTGGTAGATCTGCTATTTTCAAAAGATTATACATTTTAGACATGTGAAACGGGACATTCTGCATATTGAGTACTTTTACTTTGGGTATATGTTGATGCCATTACTTTTGTAGGCCTACTTTCGTGTGTTTCTGCATGGCAGTATTGATACTTTTACTTAAGTAAAAATATACTTTTTTCACCACTGAGAGCTGGGTGTCCAACGGTGTTTCTGTGTGTGTGTGTGTGTGTGTGTGTGTGTGTGTGTGTGTGTGTGTGTGTGTGTGTGTGTGTGTGTGTGTGTGTGTGTGTGTGTGTGTGTGTGCGTGTGTGTATGTGTGTGTGTGTGTGTGTGCGCACGCGTGTGCGTGTGGTATATGAGAGTCAGACGTGGCATACATGAGTTCAGGCCCTGCGAGGATGGATGTGCCATTAGAAGCGGTGACATGCACTCAAACCCTTCATCGACTCACTATGGGAAATCAATACGGTCTACGGAGGGAGGGAGAGAGAGCGGCTGGAGCCAGACTACAAGCTGCCACGTACACACAGACACAACAGCAGCAGTCACCACAATAATAACAACAGGACCTGGATGGGGTCACTCAATATCTCTCTGATGTCGCAGAGTGAATGTACACGACGCGCTGGGAGACGCGCACGCGCACACACACACGGAAGACAGTACTAGTACTAGTACACACACACGCAGGCACGCACACACGCAGGCACGCACACACACACGCACGCACGCACGCACGCACGCACGCACGCACGCACGCACGCACGCACGCACGCACGCACGCACGCACGCACACACACACACACACACACACACACACACACACACACACACACACACACACACACACACACAGAGTGGAGCTCTAAAGAATAAGCTGTTGTATTTTTTAGGATAAAAACCATAAAAAGAACATGAGTTCATTTTCAAGGGCCCTTATCTAAATGTCAAGAGATACTGTGGGGAGGAACAAACACACTCTGTGTGTGCGCCCACTACATACTACTACTAGGGCTGCACGAAATGGACAAAATCTTATATCGATATTTATGCCAAATATTTCAATATCGATTTGATATACGATATTACCGTTATAAAAAAAAAAAAAAAAAAAAAATATATATATATATATATATATATATATATATATATATATATATATATATATATATTCTGTATTACATACTACACAATAACAAGTCAATAGTCAATTCTTATTTATTTTTTCAGACATACAAGCTTGCAGTTGTGCACTTATTGACATATTGTTGGTAAGGTAAGGTGGGTGATGCCCACACATGACTCGAACTCTGATTATTCTTTTTTACAGATGGAACAACATGTTGCCGTCTGTGTGCATGAGGGTAGACAGACATACAGACGTCTGTGTGCATCATGTTAGACAGACATACAGACATAAGGTGCAGCAGAGGAGATACTATTACTCGGTAGAAATCCTCCTGTTAATTTATTCTCGTTTTGCATCTGATTGTAATTATCCATGTGACAAATTATAAAATGTGGCTTTGCAGCGCACTGTTTCTCTGCGTGATGATGCATCTTTGACTGTCAGTGAGGCGTTGTTTATGTGGGCCTAGAAGAAAGCCAGTGTATTCATCAAAACGGTTATTAGTGCCAATGGACGATTCACAGATTTGAAAGGGCAGATAGTTGGGGCCAATTTTGTTTAATTTGTTTTGCTTTTTACCTCTTGTAGGAGCCAAACCTCAAGTTATTTCAAGGAGTTGTTTCTGTTGTAATAGAGGCTATGCGCAAGGATAAAGTGAATGGCAAATCGAGTTGCAAAGTGAGTGGCAAAGTGAGTTTAACGTCAGATAGGACTTTTCTGTTTGGATGTATGGGCTGTCAAGGCCAGAAAGTAGTTTTTTTGCCACTCAGTTGGCGTTCCTGCATAACTTCCGGGTATGATGATGTCACACGCATACCCTCTATACACACTCTCACACACACACACACACACACACACACACACACACGCGCGCGCGCGGTCGCATACTCACGTACAGTACGTGTACATCAACCAACACACACACAGACACTCACCGACTGAGCGGTCTTGATTGCCACAAAGCGGTGGTTCCCTTCCTTCCCGCACACGTAGCCGAAGGCTCGGTGGTCCGTGATGTCCTTGGCGATGTAGGAGATCTCATGGACCCCATGGTGGTGCTGAAGAACCTGAGGGGGAGAGGGTATTATCATGAGTCATCAATACAACGTTATAAGCATCTCTACGCAAGGGCTGCGTAGACACACACACAGCTTTTATATTTTTGTCCAGTGAGCTTTATGAAAACCTTTGATCAGGGATATTATCTTCACAGTCTGTTTTCAACAGAATAACAAAACCATATAGCACAAAACAACATTAACAACATATCACCAATACAATACATGAAGTCCCCAAGTGTACACAGAACCATCATATCAGCGAGGCAGTTTGTTTAGTGCAGCAATGGCTGAAGGGACAAAACTGCTACTAAAACAAACTTTTCTCCATTTCAATTAAGTTCTGTATCTTGGTCCAGATGGCATGAGTCTGAAGTGGCAATGTAGGGGATACATGGGCAACTGGCGGCACGGGGGCCACATGCGGCCCCCACCTTCATTTAATGAGGCCCACAAGGTTAATACCGGAATATTGATATATTATTGATTTCAGGTGTTACAATTCCAAACATGACCTGCTTTAATACCGTCAGTCTATATTAGTAGCTTAATGACTAGTATAGTAGTATTAAAATGTCTTCTTTTATGTCCAACGTATTTGTTTTTAGGTTCATAAAGTTAACATGAGTATATAGAGTTTGAAATTAAATCCAAATGTTACATTTCAGGATTCCAATAAAAAAAAAGAAAAAAAAGAAATTGGGTTTCCAATTCAAAAGAAGCAAAAATAGCCGATCTACAAGCTCAAAACGCATCGCAGCGTGATGCGTTTTGAGCTTGTAGATCTGTTATTTTTGCTTCTTTTGTATGAGATACTAGATTAACTAGAATGACAAAGTTGAACATAGCAATATGCATTGTGGCCCTCTGGAGTGAAGGTGGAAATATAGTGGCCCTCGTCATCATCAAAGTTGCCCACCCCTGATGTAGGGGATGATCAGGGGATGCTAAACGTGTGATGGCTTTATCTGACAGTGTGGATGTGGGAAGTCTGAGGGCTCGATTTTGATTGTCTTAAGTACCAGCTCTTATGCCTTAACTTAACTCTTTTACTGCTTTGTTTATTATTTATTTATTTGTGTCACTGCCATCAAAGTAGCTTAAAAGTTAGCTTACCTTTGCGATGTTATAGAACATTATCCATCCATTATTTCCAAACAAATTATTTTGTAAAACACAGTCATAGCTGTAATCGAGCCAAACTGACTGCAGGGGGCAGCCATATGCAATGAATGAGGCTCGCAAATGTCCCTCGCTTGAACCAGTACTTTAGAGCATAGAAAAAAAGTTAAAAGGCCTGTCCATACTGTTTCCGACCACTGAACCTTTCGTCGAAAAGGTCCGGTTCAACTACAAAATGGCGTCACTCGCATCTTATGAAAAGCATTAGCCCGAATTAGAGTTCAGAAAGCTGCACGTCAGAAAGTCGGAAACTCTCTGACGAAAAGTTCGGTGGTCGGAGACAGTATGGACAGGCCTTTAAGTTATGGCATAAGAGCTGGTACTTAAGACAAGATCAAAATACAGCCCTAATCTTAGAGGCAATATGGTTGATACCGAATAGTCTGTTTTTATTAGACGTGGACAATATAGTGAAAAAACATGAGGAACAATACAACAAAACAGGTTGAATACAAAAAATATCGCTTTTGTACAGTAAAACAAGAGAGAGCACTTTCTGTGTTTTATCAGTCACTACTTTTGACCACTTAAACCACTCTGAGTCCTTCATTTCTCTACACTGTTCTGTTTTCACACTACATTAAATTTCTTCGCAGAAATAAAGCCAATAAGATCACTATTTTATTTCTCGCATAAAACAAGCATAACGTGGATGCTGAGGTTTAAGTGGTAAAGGATGTACAGATAGAATCTAACAGCATGTAACTCAACAACATTACGACCCCGCCAGCCTTCGCTCTGTCCAAACACACAGATTTTCATGGACACTTTTAAATGACTGTACACAGAAGGGCCATAAAACTGCTGTGCCGCAGGGTGCCATGTTTCTGCGGCACAAACTGTTACAGAGCCACCGCGCACAAAGAAAGTAGGAGCAAGAAAAACAACCATGAAAAACACACAGTAACATCCTGTGTTTATACAACTCTACTAGTAAGACATGCGATGGCGAGGTCGCGCCAATTCTTGGACATCTGGCCAGTGATGTATATCGGACCATAGTCAACAATGCTCATATGCGCTTAATATTGATGACATCGGGACAGGGATCTCCGTATATGGGCATAAAAGGGACAAGGCAGAGCGTGATGTCGGCAAACCCATTCTGTTAAGAATGGTTCCCCTGACATCACGGTGACATCAGAGTATGATGTCAGAGCGACAAACCCATAGAACCAGACACAGAGTACAGACAGACAGACAGACAGAGATACGCGGACAAGATGTGTCGGTTTTCATTGTAAACTTGCGACCTATGGTCACAACAGAATGGAACCATTAAGTAGACTCTGTCTGAGTTATGTATAACACTATGCATTTTAGGACATCAATTTTGTTAAAAAAAAAAAAGTTTCAGCCAAAAGCTGAAGAATAGCAGATCTTCAAGCTCACAACGCGTGGTGCTGTGACGTGTGGTGGCCTTGTAGATCTGCTATTTTTCAGTGCACGGATTCCGAAATCCCGCTGTACTTGTGGGGACACTGGGCTCAGGGGGGCGGCAGTAGCTCAGGGTCATCGGTGTGTGTGTGAATGGGTGAATGTAATACACACTAAGGCGCTTTGCATAAAAAGCACTATTAATGCACCATTTAGTTTAGTGTGGGCGAGGCTGGCAGTGCCAGCCAGGCTGCTAGATGGATACCCGTGGCAGATGGCGAGTTGTCGTCCCCAGGACATGATGCGGAGGAGAGAGGAGCATCAGCGACAATCACAGCTCGGCAGGCTGTTGACTTGATCACTTCATCTGTGCCCTTAGTCACAGCGTGAGCACACACTCACTGCCGACACACACACACACACACACACACACACACTGCCACACACACACGCACGCACGCACACACACACACACACACACACACACTGCCACACACACACGCACGCACGCACGCACGCACGCACGCACGCACGCACGCGCGCACGCACGCACGCACGCATGCGCACACACACACACACACACACACACACACACACACACACACACACACACACACACACACACACACACACACACACACACACACACACACACAAACCCACTGCCACACACACACGCACACACACAAACACACACACTGGACATGCATACGTGTGTGTGTGTGTGTGTGTGTGTGTGTGTGTGTGTGTGTGTGTGTGTGTGTGTGTGTGTGTGTGTGTGTGTGTGTGTGTGTGTGTGTGTGTGTGAACGTATACACCACATACACCAACACACAAATGCACCTGTGCAAATACCTGCGGGCGCATTATGCAGTAAATGCACACACAAACACAAACGTGCACAATTACTGTATATCTTCGCTGTCGGGGGAGAAACCTCGTATCTCTGTTTCAGCTTTTCGTGGTTTTGTTTTGTAAATTAACGTGCAAGCGTGACGCAACAGCCAATCTACAATCTCACAACGTGTCACGGCACGACGGGTTGTGAGCTTGTAGGTCTGCTCCACTTTTTCTGGGGAGATTTCCGTTCCGTTTCCTGAAAAGTAACAGGCTTGGGAGATACACTTTTTTTTTTTTTTTTTTGCCCAACAGCGACGATAACGGTGTCATAATGGACGTCCGCTTTGTTGTGGCCGTCCGCTGCCAGCAGCATGCTGGGAAGGCAGAGACACACACACACACACACACACACACACACACGCGTGCGTGCACATGCACACAGAGACATAATCAGCCTCCATATCTGCTTTTTTTTGTTTGTTCTCTGTGCCTCTGAGGGCTAAACGCACACATCTGTTCCCTCTGATCCCACTCCAAGACCATAACCACAGTGGTGGCATCAATTCATTATGTGTCCACACACACACACACACACACACACACACACACACACACAAGCACACGCACACGCACACACACATGCACGAGCGCACATGCATATTCAATTCTCAGTAGACACAAAACTGGAATGAATGACACAGTAATATTTACCAGGGATCCCGCTTTTTTAGATCAATTAGTATATCTATCTATTTATTAACCAGAGTCCTTTAGTTATTTTCCCCTTGCTCTAGTTTGGGAAGAAAAAAACCTACTGAAGTTGTATATTTAAATGGCCTGAAGCTGGTAAAAACATTACATATGCACACACACCATTTAAAGACCCAGTGAAATGGCTATTTGGGGCATTTTATTTTGAGGTTTCAGTCTGAAACGCAAGCCTGTGTGTTTCCGATCCAATCAGGAGGCACCAGCCCTTCAGGTGATGAATGTCAAATCTGAGTCATGTGATGCCTAATGTTTTGTTTGTAGCCCTCATTAGCAAGGCAGAGATACACGACAAGGCTGCCTCTTGTGCAGAATGTTTGATACCAAGTTGCATAATTTATTCTAACCTATGTTTACAAATAAATATTCTATTGTGCTCATTAAGTTTACAATGAGTAATACATAGTTTGGACGTCATCTTGAATGAGAATGGGAACTGCAGTGTTTTCACTACTTCACTGCACTACCTCATTTTGCCGCCTGACGCACACACATATAAACACACACACACGCGCGCACGCACGCACGTACGTACGCACGCACGCACGCATGCACGCATGCACGCACGCACCCACACACGCACGCACACACACACACACACACACACACACACACACACACACACACACACACACAAACATAGGCACCACAGTGACAACCTGCCGCAGTAATAGAAAATCAATGCGTGACTCACGTCTTATGTATTTAATAATTACACAAAACGATTTACACCTTTTTAACTGACCTGGAAATGACACACACGCACACGCTCACACACACGCTCACACACACACACACACACACACACACACACACACACACACACACACACACACACACACACACACACACACACACACACACACACACACAGGTCATCCGCTGGGGGGCGATTGACTTAACCGTATGGTGGGCAGTTGCTGAGGGCGGGGGAGTTGGGATGAATTAAGGGATGAGAGGAGGAAGATGAAGCTGGGGCGAGAGAGAGAGAGAGAGAGAGAGAGAGAGAGAGAGAGAGAGAGAGGACTGTCATTTCATCGCTCACATCTGCGACGCCAAAAAATACTGCTTGGCCAGTGACAATGACACCCTGGATACTAATACATGCAGCACCCTCTGTCCTTCTCTCTCTCCCTCATCGGTATGCATAAGTGCTCTCTCTCTCTCTCTATCTCTCTCTCACTCTCTCTCTCTCTCTCTCTCTCTCTCTCCCCCCTCCCCCCCCCCCCCCCCCCCCCCCCCACACACACACACACTGTGCAGGTTTGTATTAATACACTTAAGAGAACATTTTAGGACGGCATTGAAAACAGATGAAAATAGCCAAACAAATAGCCGATCTCCAAGCTGACAAAGCGCCCCGCTTGCCGTCGTGAGCTTGTAGATCGGATATTTTCCACAAAATGAAATAGGGGTATTTCGTGATGCATTGCTGAATATAATTATATATATTTACAGCACTAGTGACACTGTAGTATCACAAGTGCGGCGTTCATTTATGCAAAAACACAAAGAATTAAAATACAACACACACACACACACACACACACACACACACACACACACACACACACACACACACACACACACACACATAACGCTGTCAGTGTATCGCTGAGGGACTGGGCAGCATGCCCTTCAGCAGTTGCTGGCCATTGAACCAAAATATATTTCCCGCTAGGCAGCAGGGAGTGGAGAGATGGAGGGGAGGAGAGACCAGGGAGAGGCTGTCTCTCTCCTCCTCTTCCCCGCTCATCACATCCCTCTCCTGGGGAGAGGACGCCGTCAGAGGGCCCAGGGTGGAGAGGCAGCGGCGCCTCCGGGCGGCATGCAGTCGAGCCGCGACGCACAGGGAGAAGCGGCTTATAGATTCAAGGTTTAATTAGCTCTCTTAGCAAGAGGCAGCTCTGCTGTCACGGCGATCGCAGTCTGTCACTGACACCAGTGATACGCTGTGCATGTGTGTGTGTGTGTGTGTGTGTGTGTGTGTGTGTGTGTGTGAGTGAGTGTGTGTGCACAAACACAAGCATAAAACAACTTAACGTTGTTGTCAGACAGAAACCTCTTATCTTGTTTTTATGTAAATTAACGCCCTACTTGATCATAACTACAGTGTCAAACAAAAGCATCAAAAGTAGCAGATCTACAAGCTCGAAACGTGGGGTGAAGCGACGCGTTTCGAGCTTGTAGATCTGCTTCTTTTACTATTTCTGAATTTGAATCCTGAAGAGTAACAGTTTTGGACATACTGTACGAGGTTTCCACCCGACAGTGAGACGATTATGACAAATGGCGGTTTTAACTTGTGCTGGCACTGCAATCCAGAGAGAGAGAGAGAGAGAGATACCGCAAGAGTTTTTGCTCACCGAAATTTACTGACCTACAGGCTCACAATGCATCGCACTGTGCCATGTAGTGAGCTTGTAGATCGGCTAATTTCGAAGCTAGACACGATGCATATTGTTGCTGTCTGG